>NC_136261.1:133648896-133668896 GCF_964187855.1 Myxine glutinosa
GTGTGTGTGTGTGTGTGTGTGTGTGTGTGTGTGTGTGTGTGTGTGTTATTGTGAAACTGCATGTGCAGGTGCAGCATGTAACTCAATATGTCGAAATGTCACACACGTCCATGCCCGTGGGATTCCCACGGGTGACCCCACTAATATATATACAGTATATGTATATATATATATATATATATATATATATATATGTGTATATATATATATATATATATATATATATATATATATATATATATTAGGGTGGTGCTCAAAATAATTTGTTTAACATATTTACTGGGACATGGCTTTATGTTGTTCCTTTTGTTCCAAAATGAAAAGACACCAAATATGAAAGCAATCTGATTTTATTTAGGGGTGCCACATCAGCCTTCAAACTAAAGGTGTCTACAAAACTTTTCTATATATGGATCGAAAGCAAAACCAGAAGTTTGTTTTATGAAAATCCACCCTCCACTCACTTTCTTTGTATTCTAGCAAACACAAGTTACAATAGCTGCACAAATAGCACTATATTGCTATGAAAACTCAAATTCAATGATAACAATCCAAATGTTCAGTTCATAAAATGAAGAGACACCATATCACATAATATTAAAAAACCCAAATATAATGAGAAATGTAACTCCTATTTCTGGGCCTGTTTCACCACTGTTGCCTTCTTGGCATCGGGGTACATCTTCCTGTGAGCAGCAACAACTTGGAGCAGAGCTTGCTTTTGCTCTTCATCCTTTGTAAGGAGCTTATTGTAGTCTTGTATCAATGCGACACCCCTTTCTGCCCTGTCGTACACCACGACTAAGCCACTGGCGGCTTTCTTTGCTTCCTGAAAGCTGGTTTCTTGCTCCCATGAACCAGGATCCTTATCCATCCAATCAGTTGGGGTCCCTAGGATGCTGAAGAAATGCTTGGTGTGTTTTGTTATGAGGCCAGCGATTGACAGGGCGGTTCCTCGTTTGATAGCTGGTCTCTTTGGAGAGGGGTTTTCACCGTCATTTTTCAATGCTTCAATCATATTGATCTTGCTTTCTTTGTCAATTCTGGTGTCAAAGAATGCAAATGCCACTAGTACTGGGCTCATGTACCACGTGTGGCGGCCAAGTGCCTTCAAGGCTGCCTGAGCCATCTTCTGATTGATTTGTTCAAACTTTTCCAACTTCTTGAAGAGGTTAATGTCATTCAGGGGAGCCATCAGATGATGAAGAACCAGCCTGTGCCGTGGTCTCAGAGTCAGAGTCTGAGTCTGTGACTTCCATAGCAGTAGCACCCTTCATGACCATTTCCTGTCTCTTATTTTCCTTCTCTGCCTTAGTCTTCTCCTTTTCTTCCCTTTCTTTCTTTCGCTTCGTTTTTGCTTCCAACACAGTGTCTACAGATCCCATTGAAGCCTTCCTCTCTGAGAATTGATCGTGAAGAAACTTCCTGTCCTCGGGGTTGGTGATTATGGCCTCCGAATCTGCATGCCTAAGATCAAACGTCTTCTCCAAGGAGGCCTTGAAGGATGCTTCCTTTTTCTCTTGGGTCGCACCACCCCACTTTGCACCTTTTTGGAGGCTCCTCCATTCTTCATATAGCCTCTCCAAACGATGGATGCAGTGCCTCTCTATATATAAAGGAGGTGTGTGTGTGTGTGTGTGTGTGTGTGTGTGTGTGTGTGTGTGTGTGTGTGTGTGTGTGTGTGTGTGTGTGTGTGTGTGTGTGTGTGTGTGTGTGTGTGTGTGTGTGTGTGTGTGTGTGTGTGTGTGTGTGTGTGGTGTGTGTGTGTGTGTGTGTGTCTGGATGTCCGCTTAAAACTCGAGAACTACACATCGGAGAAAAGTTTTAGACACAGATTCGGAATCAGCATAAAATCCTGGTGGTTTTAGGCTACGTTTTATTTTAATATCAATGGTTTAAAAAAAACCGCGCCAGCTGCAATTCCATGGTGTAGTTTGTGGCGGCGCTAGACGTTCGGGTGTATTGCAATGGTTTATCGGGTTTGGCTGTGGGTCCAGAATAGCTCCCATTTCCTTATGTTCTTCCACTTTTATTTTGATTCTTCTGTTACAACGCCTTCCTTATCTACCTTATATCCCCCCGACGAGGCCTCTACATAATTTCATGCGGCAGAATTTCGTGCATTTTGAGTGAAAGAAGTGAGACGAAGTTGTAGGAGGAAGAAGAGGCCCGGTCACTATTCGATCCTGAGTGGAAATGGCGGGAATTGCGTTTGTATCGTAAAGTAAAGGATCTGCATTCATTTCTGAACTTGCATTGGTGGATTGTTATACATCTGCATTATTTTTCATAAAAAAACTATGTTGAACTTGAAGGCTCCAAGCACGGACTATATATATAGCCCTCATTGAGGTAAAAATAAAAGTAAAAAGCCTGCTATCGCTTGCCAAGCTAGCCGTTCCCCCCTCCCCTCTCCCCTCCCCCTCCTCCTCCCCTCCCCTCCCCCTCCCCTCCTCCCTCCCCTCCCCCTCCCACTCCCCTCCCCCCCTCACCCCTTCCCCCTCCCCCCTCCCTCCTTCCCCTCCACTCCCCCTCCCCTCCCCCTCCCCCTCCACTTCCCCCTCCACTCCCCCCTCACCTCCCCTTTCCTCCTCCCCCTCCCTCCTCTTCTCCCCTCCCCCCCTCTTCTCCCCTCCCCACCCTCTCCTCCCCTCCCCCCCGTTCCCCTCCCCTCCCCTCCCCCCCGTTCCCCTCCCCTCCCCTTCCTCCTCCCCTCCCCACCCTCGCCTCCCCTCCTCCCCCGTTCCCCCTCCCCTCCCCCCTCACCTCCCCTCCCCCTTCCCCTCCCCTCCCCCTTCCCCTCCCCTCCCCCTCCCCTTCCCCCTCCCCTCCCCCTCACCTCCCCCTCCCCCTCCCCCTCCCCCTCCCCCTCCCCCTCCCCCTCCCCCTCCACTCCCCCTCCCCCCTCCCCTCCCCCTCCCCCCCTCCCCCCTCCCCCTCCCCTCTCCTCCTCCTCCTCCCGCCTCTTCTCCCCTCTCCTCCACCCCTCTCTTCCACCCCTCTCCTCCTCCCCTCTCCTCCTCCCCCTCCCTCCTCTTCTCCCCTCCCCCCCTCTTCTCCCCTCCCCACCCTCTCCTCCCCTCCCCCCCGTTCCCTCCCCTCCCCTCCCCCCTCCCCCCTCACCCCCCTCCCCCTCCCCTCTCCGCCTCCCCATCCCTCCTTCTCCCCTCTCCTCCTCCCCCTCCCTCCTCTTCTCCCCTCCCCTGCTCTTCTCCCCTCCCCCCCTCTTCTCCCCTCCCCACCCTCTCCTCCCCTCCCCCCCGTTCCCCTCCCCTCCCCTTCCTCCTCCCCTCCCTTCCCCGCCCGGCAATGCCGGGTACTTCCCATGGCCAGCTGTACATGGGCTGCTCGAGGGTTGGAAAACCAAGCAATCTTTATGCCTTGGCACCAAGTAAGAAAACCAGAAATGTTGTATACCAAGAGGTTTTGAGAAATTGACCCCCCCTACCCCTCCCCTCCCCCCTACCCCTCCCCTCCCCCCCTCCCCCTCCACTCCTCCCCCCACGGCCCTCCCTTTCCCCCCTACCCCCTCCCCTTCCCTCTCACCCCTCCCCTCCCCCTCCGCTCCCCCCCTTGCCTCTCCCCCGCCTCCTCCCCTCGTCCCTCCTCCTCCCCTCCCCCCTCTTTTCCCCTCCCCCCTCCCCCTCCCCTCCCCCCCTCACCTCCCCTCCCCCTTCCCCTCCCCTCCCCCTCCCCTTCCCCCTCCCCTCCCCCCTCACCTCCCCCTCCCCCCTCCCCTCCCCTTTCTCCCTCCCCCTCCCCCTCCCCCCTCCTCCACTCCCCCTCCCCCCCATGGCCCTCCTTTCCCCCCTTCCCCCTCCCCTCCCCCTACCCCCTCCCCTTCTCCCCTCCCCCTTGCTCCTCCCCCTCCTCCCTCCTCCTCCCCCTCTTCTCCCCTCCCCCCTCTTCTCCCCTCCCCCTCCCCCTCCCCTCCCCCTCCCCTCCCCTCCCCCCTCCTCCTCCCCCTCCCCTCCCCCTCCCCCCTCCCCTCCCCTCACCACCTTCCCCTCCCCCCTTTCTCCATCCCCCATCCCCCTCCCCCTCCCCCTCCCCCCTTTCTCCCTCCCCCTCCCCTCCCCCCTTTCTCCCTCCCCCCTCCCCTCCCCCTTTCTTCCCCCTTTCTCCCTCCCCCTCCCCCTCCCCCTCCACTCCCCCCTCCCCCCTGCCCCTCTCCTCCCCCCTACCTTTCCCCCATGCCCCTCCCTTTCCCCCCTACCCCTCCCCTCCCCTCCCCCTCCCCTCCCCTCCCCCTCCCCCTCCCATCCCCTCCTCTTCTCTCCTCTCTTCCTCCCCCTCCCCCTCCCCCCTCTTCTCCCCTCCCCCCTCTTCTCCCCTCCCCCCTCTTCTCCCCTCCCCCCCTCTTCTCCCCTCTCCCCCTCTTCTCCCCTCCCCACCCTCTCCTCCCCACCCCCCCCCCGTTCCCCTCCCCTCCCCTTCCCCCTCACCTCCCTTCCCCCACCCGGCAATGCCGGGTACTTCCCATGGCCAGCTGTATCTGGGCTGCTCGAGGGTTGGAAAACCAAGCAATCTTTATGTCTTGGCACCAAGTAAGAAAACCAGAAATGTTGTATACCAAGAGGTTTGAGAAATTGACAATTGACAAAACGTCATGTAGGAAGTGTACTGTGATATTGCTCTAAAATATACATATTCTTTTCATCATATATTTGTCTTATTCAACCCGGGCGAAGCCGGGTACCTCAGCTAGTGTGTGTGTGTGTGTGTGTGTGTGTGTGTGTGTGTGTGTGTGTGTGTGTGTGTGTGTGTGTGTGTGTGTGTGTGTGTGTGTGTGTGTGTGTGTGTGTGTGTGTGTGTGTGTGTGTGTGTGTGTGTGTGTGTGTGTGTGTGTGTGTGTGTGTGTGTGTGTGTGTGTGTGTGTGTCGTACCCCAGGATAATCACTGACAGTCAAAACGGCCATCTGTGACCGTTTTGTCTGACAGTGAGGACACTATTGTCCACAAATAAGTTCACACATTTACTACACGCAGTGTTATTGTTGATATTTAAGGTTTCAAAGGTGGTAAGTTTCTTTTGCGTTTCAGTATATATATATATAGATATAGATATATATATATATATATAAATATGTGTATGTATGTATGTATATATATATATATATATATATATATATATATATATATATATATATATATATATATATATATATATATATATATATATATATATATATATATATATATATATATATATATATCTCCTCAGTGAAAGACACATGAAAGCCTGCTTGGAGTTTGCAAAAAAACACCGAAAGGACTCTCAGACTGTGAGAAACAAGATTCTGTGGTCTGATGAAACCAAGATTGAACTGTTTGGCTTCCGTCTGGCCACTCTTCCATAAAGCCCAGATCGGTGGAGTGTTGCAGTGATGGTTGTCCTTCTGCAAGTTTCTCCCATCTCCACACAGGATCTCTGGAGCTCAGCCAGAGTGACCATCGGGTTCTTGGTCACCTCTCTTACCAAGGCCCTCTCCCCTGATTGCTCAGTTTGCCCGGGCGGCCAGCTCCAGGAAGAGCCCTGGTTGTTCCAAACTTCTTCCATTTAAGAATTATGGAGGCCACTGTGCTCTTGGGAACCTTCAGTGCAGCAGAAATTTTTTTGTCGGCTTCCCCAGATCTGTGCCTCGACACAATCCTGTCTCTCAGCTCTGCAGGCAGTTCCTTCGACCTCATGGCTTGGTTTTTGCTCTGATATGCATTGTCAGCTGTGAGACCTTCTATAGACAGGTGTGTGCCTTTCCAAATCATGTCCAATCAATTGAATTTACCACAGGTGGACTCCAATCAAGGTGTAGATACATCTCAAAGATGATCAAGAGAAATGTGACGCACCTGAGCTGAATTTCATGTGGTCATAGCAAAGGGTCTGAATACTTATGTCAATGTGATATTTCAGTTTTTTCTTTTTAATAAATTTGCAAAACTTTGTAAAATCCTGTTTTCTCTTTGTCATTATGGGGTATTGAGTGTAGATTGATGAGGGGAAAAAATGAATTTAAACGATGTCAGCATAAGGCTGCAACATAACAAAATGTGAAAAAAGTGAAGGGGTCTGAATACTTTCTGAATGCACTGTAAAGTGCATATCAAAAAAAAGGTAATCCGCATTCAAGGGGTTAATATGCAAAGGTTATTTATTTTGACAATTTACATGTGGTTTACTAATTACGAGGAGATCCTCAGCTTTCCATTGATACCTTCCATGCATCATTGCTGTCACACATGACCGAGTACATGTTCATTGAAAATGACAAGTTCAAATCGCATTTTTGCAAGTTTGGCTAATCGATGCAAGTCAGGATAATTGGTGCAAAATGAATGTCAGATGTGAACTTTCTCAGGAATGATTGGCGTTTATGCCCCCACACCTTCAACATGTCCACCTCCCCTTTCAACACAAAGCTCACAGTGGCGGAGCATGTCCTGAACTGCTCGTCTCACCATAGCCAGGTCATTGCGCAAAGCATCCACTTCATGTCGAATACGGCCCTGCAATTCGTCAAGATCACGGGGAGGAGTTATGAACACCTTGTTCTTTAAATGTCCCCAAAGGAAATAATCACATGGTGTGAGGTCAGGTGATCTTGGCGGCCTTTCCACTGCATGGTTGAGGGCGATGACTCGGTCTCCAAAGAGTTCCCTCAGTCGATCTCGGACAGCGATAAGACGATGTGCTGGGGCGCCGTCTTGGGCCCACCAGAGATATCTGAAGACACCATGAACCTGTCGCTCAAAGTTCTCCTCCAGCTGTGATAAAACTTCATCATTGATCATCTGCAGATACCTGTTACCATTGACATTCCTTTGAAAGAAAAATGGTCTGATCACCTGACCACTTCCACAAAGTCCCAACCAAACAGTCCACTTTTGTCGATTCATGTTGGTGTCAAAATTAAATTCCGGGGGTTGTCCTGTCTGTGCATATTCAAGAACATTATGGGTATTGACCTTGCCGTCCATGGCGAAAGCAGCTTCGTCGCCGATAACGAGATACCGCAGGAAATTGACATCTGCTTCGCAACGTGCTATCAACCATCTGGCAAGCACCAGCCTCCTGGCAAAATCCCCTGGCGTAAGTTGATGCCGGATGTGAATCCGATATGGATGTTGGTGGAGGTCCAGTCTTGTGATTCGGTTGAATGTTGCCTCCCATTTCAATGGGAGGCAATCCCGTCCCATTTCGTCTTGCGCTGGTATCCCTAGGATGCTCCAAAACTTGCTGCCTTACTGCTGCAATGTTCATTTCCCATCGCCCAGTGCGCCTCCTCCCAGAATTTTCCTGGTTGAGGCTAGTGCCATGCTCTTGGTATTTTCTAACATTCACCCAGATGGTTTTGGCTGCTGGAGGCTCCCTTTCTAGGAAACGTTCCCTGAACGCATCACAAGTTCGCTGCAAACTTCCGGTTTGGTGATAGGTTGTAACCACGAAGGTCCGCTGTTCAGTCGTAAGTTGAACCATCTTTTCAATGACTCAGACTGTCTCTAAACCCATACACTGTAGGCCCATCTTAAATACTCATTTTAAACAAAGGATGACGCAACCGACGATTACCAGACCAGCTTAACAATTTTACATAATCAACTTGGCATTCGACAAGTAATGTGTCCATTTAAAACTGTCTTAAAACTGTCAAATAAAAAACTTTCACACATGACCGATTAGCCAAACTTGTAAAAATGCGATTTGAACTTGTCATATTCAATGAACATGTACTCGGTCATGTGTGACAGCAATGATGCATGAAAGGCATCAATGGAAAGCTGAGGATCTCCTCATAATTGGTAAACCACATGTAAATTGTCAAACTAAATAACCTTTGCATATTAACCCCTTGAATTCGGATTACCTTTTTTTTGAAACGTACTGTATATATATACAGTATACTCACTGCACTGCCATAAATAAGCTGGCATGTGAATATTGCAATAATCACGTCTGTGTGTATATTATGAAAGCTCTGTGCTAAATTTGGTGATTGTAACTCCTCATATTTAGACCAGGAGCCCAGAAGGTTTATTCAAGTGAAAAGCGCCGAAGCAACTGACCACGTGGTCACACGCCCCCACATCCCCCATATCCCACACAGAAAGGGTTCTACCCCCACATCACAAAAATGCATTGCTGCCGGGTCAGGGCCGGTGCCTTCCCGCCCAAATCGCCCAAAATAGGGACGCCATTACCGAAAATCCTATTTTCATCAATATCTGGAAAACTATACATGGCAGTATCACAAATCTGGTGTCGACACCCCTGTTTTCATGGTCAATCGTTATAAAAATGCATTTCTCCTTAGCCAGGGTTGTCTTTCCTGCCCAAAAGCACCCAAAGTACCCAAAGTAAGGAAACCATTGCTGAAAATCCTATTTCCCTCAATATCTAGACAACTATACATGGGAGTATCACAAATCTGCTGTCTACACCCATGTTTTCATGGTCAAACATTACAAAAATGCAGTTTTCTCCTTAGTAAGGGTCATATTTTTCCCGCCCAAAAGCACCCAAAGTAAGGAAACAATTGCTGAAATCCTACTTTCCTCAATATCTGGAAAACTATACATGAGAATATCACAAATGATGTGTCTACACCCATGTTTTCATGGTCAATTATTACATTGCCAACAATTGCAGTGCTTTAAAAATGACTAAATTCACCATGTATTATCTAAACAATGGTGTATTATATTGTACCGTACATGGTGTTATGTAACATGTCGTGATTTTATTGCAAAATTTGCTATACTAGTTGCATCAATGTTTTTGATTTCCTTAAACCCCAAGGAACACAGCTGGGTTGGTGTCATTTTTTTTCTAATATTCCAATGGTGGCCATTTTGAATTTCACAATGCCCGCCATTTTTACATAAAAATAACTATATCTCAGATTCTAGTACAGCATCTAGTACAGTTATTTTGGTGCCAATGGGTAGGTTTATGGGATCAAATAATTCAAATTTACCATTATTTCAAATGTTGCTGAGTATCCATCTTCCAAAATTCAAGATGGTGGCCAAAATGGCTTCCAAGATGGACGCCACAGCAGAAAAAAAAATTCTGCCAGCTTAATGACTGTGGGGAAAAAAACAAAACAAACAAAAAAAAAAACGTGACCATGATCACAGAAGATGGTGATAATTCGAAATGATTAAATTTAATTGGACACATCTGGGTATCCGTAGTTAAAAAAAAAAAACTTTAGAGGGCAGCACAGTGACTACAGGCTTTGTTTACTACAACCATCAGCTCATCTAATTGGGTGAAGTTCTGCATGCCATTGTTTGTATCAAAAGGTGACTAGTGTCATTGAACAGTACTATTTTCCTTCTGAAGGACAATGACTCTGCAAGTTGTGAGTTAAGGACACAAGTTGGATGGAAATACCACAATACACCATTGTTGAGGTAATGCATGGTGAACTAGATATTTTAAACACTGTAAATGTTGTCAATGTAATGACTGACCATGAAAACATGGGTGTAGACACGTCATTTGTGACTTTAAACACTTTTCTTGCACAACGTTTCTAAAAATGTTTAAAACCTAAACACAAATGTCAAATTCATAAACACCGTCTGTTTAATAAACACAAGCCATCAACTTCCTAAACATGTTTAGCATAAATTTAAACATGTTTAGAAACGTGGTGCAAGATAGTGTTTAGAAAAGTGTTTAAAGTCTAAACACTGTTTTTGCATATGGTATTATCATGTATAGTTTTCCAGATAATTAGGAAAGTATGATCTTTTAACAATGGTATCCTTACTTTGGGTGCTTTTGGGCTTGACCAAGGAGAGATGCATTTTTGTAATGATTGACCATGAAAACATGGGTGTAGACAGCAGATTTGTGATACTCCCATGTATAGTTGTCCAGATATTGAGGGAAATAGGATTTTCAGCAATGGTTTCCTTACTTTGGGCACTTTGGATGCTTTTGGGTGGGAAAGACACAACCCTGGCTAAGGAGAAATGCATTTTTATAATGATTGACCATGAAAACATGGGTGTAGACACCAGATTTGTGATACTGCCATGTATAGTTTTCCAGATATTGATGAAAATAGGATTTTCGGTAATGGCGTCCCTATTTTGGGCGATTTGGGCGGGAAGGCACCGGCCCTGACCCGGCAGCAATGCATTTTTGTGATGGGGTAGAACCCTTTCAACCCACGTGGTCAGTTGCTTCGGCGCTTTTCACTTGAATACACCTTCTGGGCTCCTGGTCTAATTGTCGAGTTAATCTGCCAACAAAGAAAAGCACAGGTGCGTTCATCACAACACTTGTTCACTGAGCAGAGACAAGAGGTGCATCAAAAGAGAAAGCTATCTTGAGGAGCTCAATAGCCTCCGGTTGAGAGGGAGAAATGACTATCACAGGCCAGGTGATCTTTATTCAGAACAGCAGCAGTTGCGACCAAAGCAGAATCCGCTGATACCAAGAAGTTGTAGAAAGTCAGTCAGAAGCTCAAATAAATGAAATGACTGTGGAGTAGAAGAAGGTGATAGCTTTTGAAAGGTACCAACAAAGCTACACAAATATTAATATACACCCTAGCAGTGTGAATTGGCACCTCCTTCGAGTGCATTGTAGTTATTGTTGTCGTTAAAATAACATTCCCAACTGTATTTTGGAACACTCGTGGCTTATATGTGAGCTCACTGATAACTTACCCCATTTTAGCCGTCTAACCTGTGGTTGTTTCCCAATGCGATTACAAATTGTCAGCCTGGTGTTTCGCAGGTTCGTGTTGCATTGATTGGTGCAGCATCGTCCGTCTGCTGCGATAAGCTGATGTCTCATCCATTCGCATTTGCTGGTGGATGTTAAATATCCCACGGTGTTTTTGCAAGAGTATGCCATTGTATGTCAGCATCCTGCCCAAATTTTTGGCTTTACCCACTGGGGGAACTGCATTATTTGCAAAGCCATGTTCTCAGAGATTATTCAACGAGCAGTGCAGTGCAGCATACAACTGAATGAATTGGAATACTTTTTTTTTTTTTTTTTTTTTTTGTATACTGAATCGAGGCTCGTGAAAGAGCTGACATTTACTTCACAAACAAATCAACCAGACAAACAAAATATATAAAAAGAGGGAGCGGAAGACAAGATGGGGAGAGAAGGGGAGCACACAAACACTTGAGAGCACACAACATTTGAGAGCAGGGAGATGTGTAGGAGGGAGAGGGCTTGGGGGGAGGAGGTGTGGGAAGGGGTGGGGGGTAGGAGAAGTATAAAACACAAGGACACCAAGGACTTCCAGGACAGAAGTTGGTATTTCAAAAAAGTGGAATTGGGGTGAAATTAGCGGGGGTAGAAAAGATCAAGGATTTGGATGGGGGAAGATAAGAGATGGTGGTGAACAGCTGTTTTAAAGACCTGGAGGGTGGAGTGGGATTGAAGAGAGTGAGGGAGTTTGTTCCAGAGGCGGGAGAAAAGAGGAATGAAGGAGTGAAGGTGAGCAGAGAGTCTTGATTTTGGCAGTTTAACCATAAGAGGGTTGCAGGCAGATCTTGTGCGACCTGTAGGAATATTTGCGGGACAGAGCCCAGAGAGAGCTGGGGGGGGCAAGGCCAGAGAGGAGTCGGTAGAAGATGGAAAGACCACCAACCTGTCTGCGGTGAGTGAGTGAGAGGCCCTTGGAGTTAGCTTCATCGCGGGAGATTCCAATGATTCTGAATGCTTTGGTTTCAACAGCGTGAAGACGAACCAGGTGTGAGGCAGGAGCACCAGCCCAGAGGGGAGAGCAGTATTCCATTGAGCTGCGGATGAAAGCCTTGTATGTGGTGAGGAGCTCAGGTGTGCCAAGGAAGGACTTCGCACGACGGATGATGCTCAGTCGGCGATTGGCTTTGGAGGCCAGATTTGAAATGTGGTTTTCCCAGGAAAGATCATGGCAGATAGTGAGACCAAAAAGCTTGAGTGACAGAACTTCTTGGAGAGGATTATTCAGAAAGTGGATGGGAGGGTTGTCCAGTCGGTCTTTTCGGAGAGACATCGTAAGAGTGTGAGATTTGTCAGGATTGAAAGACATGTTCCACTTGTTTGCCCAGTCTGATTTTGTCCAGGTCTGCAGAGAGTGAGGAGGCTGCAGACTGCCGATCTGAGGGATGAAGAATGGAGCGACAGAGAGTAGAGTCATCAGCAAAGAGATGGAGAGGATTTTCAAGAGAGTCAGAGAGATCATTGATGAAGACCAGAAAAAGCACAGGGCCCAGAACACTGCCTTGGGGAACTCCAGCCTGAACAGGAATGAGGAGATGAGAGAAACCCATTCAGGGCCACACGTTGACTTCGACTAGAGAAGAAGCCCGCCAGCCATGCGTGGAGATTTCCATGGATACCAAAAGAGGAGAGTTTGGAGAGCAGAGCGGGGTGCCAGACCGTATCGAAGGCACGTGATATGTCAAGGGAGACAGCTCCAATTCCCTGTTTGGCATTGAGGACCTCCATCCATTGTTGAGAAAGCAGAAGCAGCATGTCCAGAGTAGAGTGACCAGGACTAGCATTGCTAAATGGATAATTGTATTTGTGTGATTTTATTTTTTATTTTTTATTTTATTTTTTTGTATACAAGATCGAGGCTCGTGAAAGAGCGAACATTTATCACACAGAAAGACAAACCGACACATAACCGACAAACCGACACATAGAACAAATAACATTGGGAGCGGTAGACAAGATGGGGAGAGAGGGGGAAGGACACAAACACAACATTTTAGAGCAGGAACCGAGAGACATGGAGACATCGAGAGATCTGTGGGAGGGAGAGGGCTTTGGGGGGGAGGCATGGGAAAGGGGGTGGGAGAGGCATAAAACATATGGACACTGCCAGGACTACCAGGAAAGAAGTTGGAATTACAAACAAGGTGGATCTGGGGTGAATTAGTGGGGGTAGAAAAGATCAAGGTTTTGGATGGGGGAAGATAAGAGATGGTGGTGAACAGCTGTTTTAAAGACCTGGAGGGAGGAGTGGGATTGAAGGGAGTGTGGGAGTTTGTTCCAGAGGCGGGAGAAAAGAGGAATGAAGGAGTGAAGGTGAGCAGAGAGCCGAGATTTCGGCAGTTTAACCATCAGAGGCTTGCTGGCAGATCTTGTGCGACCTGTAGGAATATTTGGGGGACAGAGCACAGAGAGAGCTGGGGGAGCAAGGCCGGAGAGGAGTCGGTAGAAGACGGAAAGACCACCAACCTGCCTGCGGTGAGTGAGTGAGAGGCCCTTGGAGTTAGCTTCATCACGGGAGATTCCAATGATTCTGAATGCTTTGCTTTCAACAGCGTGAAGACGAGCTAGGTGTGAGGCAGGAGCACCAGCCCAGAGGGGAGAGCAGTATTCCATTGAGCTGCGGATGAAAGCCTTGTACGTGGTGAGGAGCTCAGGTGTGCTAAGGAAGGACTTCGCACGACGGAGGATGCCCAGTCGGCGACTGGCTTTGCAGGCCAGCTTGGAAATGTGGTTTTCCCAAGAAAGATCATGGCAGATAGTGAGACCCAAAAGCTTGAGCGACAGAACTTCTTGGAGAGGATTGTTGAGAAAGTAGATGGGAGGGTTGTCCAGTCGATCTTTTCGGAGAGACATAGTAAGAGTGTGAGATTTGTCAGGATTGAAAGACATGTTCCACTTGTTTGACCAGTCTGTGATTTTGTCCAGGTCTTCAGAGAGTGAGGAGGCTGCAGACTGCCGATCTGAGGGAAGAGGAATGGAGCGGCAGAGAGTGGAGTCATCAGCAAAGAGATAGAGAGGATTTTCCAGAGAGTCGGAGAGATCATTGATAAAGACCAGAAAAAGCACAGGGCCCAGCACACTGCCTTGGGGAACTCCAGCCTGAACAGGAAGGGGAGATGAGAGAAATCCATTCAGGGCCACACGTTGACTACGACCAGAGAGGAAGTCCGCAAGCCATGCATGGAGATTTCCATGGATACCATAGGAGTAGAGTTTGGTGAGCAGAGCAGGGTGCCAGACCGTATCGAAGGCACGTGATATGTCGAGGGAGACAGCTCTGATTTCCTGTTTGGCATTGAGGACCTCCATCCATTGTTGAGACAGGAGAAGCAGCATGTCCAGAGTAGAGTGACCTGGTCTGAATCCAAATTGATGATCAGAGATCAAGCCATTGGAGAAGAGGAAAGATTTCATATCCGAAGCAATGATGGATTCCATGACTTTGCTGATAATTGGGAGCAGGCTGATTGGTCTGTAGTTAAAAGGATCTGTTTTTGCACCTTTTTTGTGTAAAGCGGTAATGTTTGCTGATTTCCAGGATGCTGGCAGATGACCTTGAGCAAAAGATAGGGTGAAAATAACAGAGAGAGGGTGAGATAGAGCAGCAGAGCAGGATTTTAGGACCCGTGGGCTGATGCCGTCTGGTCCAGTTGCAGAATCAGAGTCGAGGTTAGACAAAAACTCCTCCACCTTGTCAGGAGAGAAGGACACAGAGTCCAGGAGCAGTTGGGTTCGACTGGGAAAGGTGGGAACAGAGAGAGATGGGTTTGGGACTAAAGATTTTGAGGCAAACACAGAGTTGAGGCATTCGGCTTTGTCACGTGCGATGTCAACTGTGTGGCCATTTGAGGTAAGGGAGGGGATGGAGGGGGAACAAACACCAGAAACGGATTTGACCAGACGCCACCAGGATTTGGAGGAAGGAGACAGGTTTGAGAGTTCGTTCTTGAGTGAGGAGAGATAGTGCTTCCTGGCACTCCTGAGGGTAGACACACACTTGTTCCGAGCTTGGTGGAAGGAACTGAGATTGCCTTCAGTTGGATTAGCCTTCCAAGAGGCAAAGGCAAGTTGTTTCAGGGCAACTGCCTCACCACAAGATTCGGTGTACCATGGATGGGAGGAAGGGTAAGACAACTGAAGACGAGATGGGATAAATCTGTGCATGAGAGAGATCAGTTTGCTTTGGAAGAATTCCCAGGAAGAATTGATGTCAGAGGCAGTGGAGATGGGAGACCAATCCAGACGATTGATGGCTGCTTGAAGCCCGTCCCTGTCGGCCTGAGTGAAATGCCAGACTCTTCGACGCTGAGGAGGCTCTCTGAGAATGGCCAGAGAGATGTCCACTTTGACAAGCACATGATCAGAAGAACCGATTGGAGCAGAAGAAGAGCAGCAGACATTAGCAGGGAAGTTTGTCATAACCAAATCTAGAAGAGAAGAAACTCCATTGGCTGAGATCCGGGTCGGGAAATTGACAAAAAACCACCTTTAGAGGCCATTTTTCCCCGCAAGCGGGGGTTGGCCTTTTTCGGGAACTGTGGTTGTTGTTGTTTTTCGGTCCCCTTTTTGAAGCAATGTTTTACGGCCGGATGCCCTTCCTGACGCCAACCCTTTTTGCCGCCTTTTACGACAAGCAGGCAGCAACAAGCAAGGCAGCAGGCAGCAGGCAGACAGGCAAGCAGGGAATTACCAGTGAACTGGTACTCAATTTGCTGACCTCGGAAGGATGACAGGCTGAGTCGGGGTCGGGGTCGGGGTGAGTGAGGCTGGGTCGGGAAATTCTGGCTGGGTGGGCTGGGTCGGGGTCGGGGTCGGGGTGAGTGAGGCTGGGTCGGTAAATTGACAGATTGTGTCAATCCCAGTGAGTCACAGAAGTCCTTTGCTGAGGTTCCATGACTGGTGAGAGAGGAACCCACACCCAACCAGGTGGCATGATGACAGTTGAAGTCACCACATATGAGGAAGAGAGAGTTGGGATGAGTGGATAGAAGTTGGTCCATGTTGTCAGAGAGTGAAATGTAAATTGAGTCATCACTGTTTGGGGGACGGTACAGAACACATATGAACAAAAGGTGGGAGCGGAGAGGAAGCCGTAGCCAGAGGTACTCCTGGGGGTGAGGAGGAGAGAGGGCAGTGCAAGGAGAATGAGGAAGAGAGTTTTTGATAAAGATAGCCACCCCACCACCAGGACGAGGCTCAGGTCTATCATACCGGAAGAGGGAGTAACCAGGAAGAGATATTGAGGAGTCAGAGACATCTTGAAGGAGGAAAGTCTCTGTTAAGCAGATCAAGTCTGGATTGTCAGAAGCAACCTGTATGGAGAGATCAGTCAGGTTTGAGCGAAGGCCCCGGATGTTTGAGGTCCATACCGTTAAAGAAGAGAGAGGGGGAGCATCGGGTACAGGACAGGGGAGGGGAGGAGTAGGGTAAGATGAAGGATGAGAGGGGGAGGTAGGGAGAGCAGTTGATAGTGTGTCGGAGATTACAGAAGAGTTCCAAAAAAGGGAAGGATGAGGAGGATGAAAGGTTTGGTGGTGAAGGGATGAGGCAGAGTGAGGGGTTGTTTGAGGGGGGGCATTGGACAGTAGAAGGTTGGGGGGGTGGAGGCATGAGATAGAAGGGAGACGAGGTGGGGAGGAGGCAACTTTGAGGAGGGGGGAGGAGGGAGAATTTGAGAGGAATGGTATGGGGGGAGATTTGAATGGGAGGAGTTGGGGGGGAGTTTTGAAGGGGAGGAGTGAGGCGGGAGTTTAGGAGGGGAGGGGCAAGGGGGGAGTTTAAGAGGGGAGGGGCAAGGGGGGAGTCTAGTAGTGGAGGGGCAAGGGGGGAGTTTAGGAGTGTAGGGGCAAGGGGGGGGATTTGGAGGGGAGGGGCAAGGGAGGAGTTTATGAGGGGAAGGGCAAGGGGGGAGTTCAGGAGTGGAGGGGCAAGGGGGGGGATTTGGAGGGGAGGGGCAAGGGGGGAGTTCAGGAGTGGAGGGGCAAGGGGGGAGTTTAAGAGTGGAGGGGAAAGGGGGTAGTTTAGGAGTGTAGGTGCAAGGGGGGGGATTTGGAGGGGAGGGGCAAGAGGGGAGTTTAGAAAGTGGATGATTAATGAACGACGAACATTGATAACAAATTGGGTTTGTTGTGATTTTCAAGTTAGCAATCCGATTCAGAACGATGGAGGAGGGATGGAATGAATGTGAATTTAGACCATGTAGTGAGGGAGACGTATAAGATATTGAATTTCTTTTTTTTGACGTGGAATGAGTTGGAGAGGAAATTGAGAAAAGCCTTTTAAATAGGAAGAAAAACAGCGTGTTGTAATATACCACTGAATAAACCACTGAAGGGGAAAGGTTAAACATATTTAAAATAATATTTAAACAGAACCCTGAACAATCTTATATGCTCAGGGTTCTGTTTGGGAGGGTTTTCATGGGAGGGTTTTCATGGGTTTTCATGGGAGGGTTTCTCCGTGATGGGAGGGTTTTCTAGACCGTCTTTCCGGGAGACATAGTGAGAGTGAGAGATTTGTCAGGATTGAAAGACATGTTTCACGTGTTGACCAGCTTGTAATTTTATCCAAGTCTGCAGAGAGTGAAGAGTCTGCTGCCTGCCAATCTGAGGGATGAGAGATGGAGTGGCAAAGGGTGGAGTCATCAGAAAAAAGATAGAGGATAAAGAGGATTTTCCAGAGAGGATGTGGGTCTGCAAACGTGTTGTTGTTGTTGTGGATCGAGTTGTTGGCGGTCGAGTTGTTGTGGGTCGGTCGGATAGCTTCTGGACAGCACACATCTGTCGCTTGACTTCACCTGTCATATCATGAGGCAAAATGATGTGGCCGCCATCTTGGTTTTCTGGTGGGCCTAATACATTAGGTTTGTCGGCCTCTGCTGATTATACACTGCCCAGGTTTGTAATCCGGTAAAGGTTTAATTAAGCCTGTCAGAATGCACAGTAATCAAGCATTACATTACATTACATAACAATGCATTACGTTGTGCAAATTACGAAAAAAAAAACGTTAACTTTTCCAGCTCCATATTGGGATTAAGCACTCTGTGACCATGTAACGAATCAGCTCGTCCTGATATAACCGTGGGGAGGGTGGCATGGATAAGAGATGTCAAGTTAATCTTTCAACAGCACATTAAATGTGTTTCCCAATCACGTTGTTCATTTTTTCAGAATGCTTTGAATGCTTGTTTCCCAATCGGCACGTTACCCGATTTTTGTCGCGTGTTGTGACCGCATTGCGGTCACTCTTGTTGTTTCTAATTTTCTGACATTTTGTTTTCAAGTACTTATGTTGATAATGCATTAATTTAGGTTTATTGTTATGCATTTGGTGCATTTGTCAAGAATAAATTTCATTTCGACACCGTGTGTGTTTTTTTTTTTTTTTTTTTTTTTTTTTTGTATACAACATCGAGATTCGTGAAAGAGCTAACATTAATCACACAAAAAGTCAAACCGACACATAAAACACAAAGCAAGGGGAGCGGTAGACAAGATGGAGAGAGGGGGGGGGGAGGACACAAACACAACATTTGAGAGCAGGGACATCGAGAGAAATGTGGGAGGGAGAGGGCTTGGGGGGAGGTGGGAGAGGTATAAAACATATGGACACTGCAAGGACTTCCAGGAAAGAAGTTGGAATTTCAAAAAAGTGTATCTGGGGTGAATTAGCGGGGGTAGAAAAGATCAAGGTTTTGGATGGGGGAAGATAAGAGATGGTGGTGAACAGCTTTTTTTAAGACCTGGAGGGAGGAGTGGGATTGAAGGGAGTGGTGGAGTTTGTTCCAGAGGCAGGAGAAAAGGGGAAAGAAAGAGTGAAGGTGAGCAGAGAGCCTAGATTTTGGCAGTTTAGCCATAAGACGTGTGCTGGCAGATCTTGTGCGACCTGTAGGAATAATTAGGGGACAGAGCACAGATAGAGCTGGGGGGGCAAGGCCGGAGAGGAGTTGGTAGAAGATGGAAAGTCCACCAACCTTGGAATTGACCCGTGTCATATCCTCGGAATCTTGTGGTGAGGCTGTTGCCCAGAAACAACTTGCTTTCGTCTCTTGGAAAGCAAATCCAACGGAAGGAAATTTCATTTCCTTTCACAAAGCCCGAAACAAGTGTGTGTCCACCCTCAGGAGAGCCAGGAAACAATATCTCTCCGTTCTCAAGACCAAACTCTCTTATCTGTCTCCCTCTTCCAAATCCTGGTGGCATCTGGTCAAATCTGTTTCTGGTGTTTGTTCCCCCTCCATCCCCTCCCTCACCTCAAACGGCTACACGGCTGACTCCGCACGTGAAAAAGCTGAATGCCTCAACTCTGTGTTTGCCTCTAAATCTTGTGTCCCAAACCCATCCCTCTCTGTACGCACCGCACCCAGTCATACCCAGTTGCTCCTGGACTCTGTGTCCTTTCCTCCTGACAAGGTGGAAAAGTTTATGTCAACCCTCGACTCTGATTCTGCAACTGGACCTGACGGCATCAGCCCACGGGTCCTAAAATCCTGTTCTTCCGCTCTTTCACTCCCTCTCTCTGTTCTCTTCACCCTCTCTTTTGCTCAAGGTCATCTGCCATCTGCTTGGAAATCAGCCAACATCACCGCTTTGCACAAAAAGGTGCAAAAACAGATCCGAGCAACTACAGACCAATCAGCCTTCTCCCAATTATCAGCAAAGTCATGGAATCCATCATTGCTTCAGATATGAAATCTTTTCTCTTCTCCAATGGCTTGATCTCTGATCATCAATTTGGTTTCAGACCTGGTCACTCTACTCTGGACATGCTGCTTCTGCTTTCTCAACAATTGATGGAGGTTCTCAATGCCAAACAGGAAATTAGAGCTGTCTCCCTTGACATATCACGTGCCTTCGATACGGTCTGGCACCCTGCTCTGCTCACCAAACTCTCCTCCTTCGGTATCCATGGTAATCTCCACGCATGGCTGGCGGACTTCCTCTCTAGTCGTATTCAACGTGTGGCCCTGAATGGGTTTCTCTCATCTCATCTCTTCCTGTTCAGGCTGGAGTTCCCCAAGGCAGTGTTCTGGGCCCTGTGCTTTTTCTGGTCTTCATCAATGATCTCTCTGACTCTCTTGAAAATCCTCTCTATCTATTTGCTGATGACTCTACTCTCTGCCGCTCCATTCCTCATCCCTCAGATCGGAAGTCTGCAGCCTCCTCACTCTCTACAGACATGGACAAAATCACAGACTGGGCAAACAAGTGGAACATGTCTTTCAATCCTGACAAATCTCACACTCTTACGATGTCTC
>NC_136261.1:133673896-133716396 GCF_964187855.1 Myxine glutinosa
GCCAGATGTGCGGTTTTCCTCCATAGGGCCTTTTTGCCCTGTCTGCTTGATGGGGTCACGAATGGCATTCTGGAGAGCCGTTCCAAGAAGGCGAAGACCCACAGGGCTGCTGGCTTTCTATTCAATGGCTCGATTAACATCTCACTGTTCACTTGGTATCACATGCACACAACATTTACAAACCAAAACCCCAGGTTGCGTTGGTTGCTGTTATTTTGCCTCTCCTCTGCACACATTCTCAGGGGAAAATTGTTTGGACGACTGTTTCTGGTTTTGTATGTTTGATTTTTGAAGTTCTGAAATTGTATGTCCAATGAAACTGATGGTGGAGGGGTGTTGAGATGATCCAATATGTCTTGAGATCGCTTTTGGATATTTGTAGCACATGTGTATTCCAACATGGGGTTAACTCAGCTTGTCATCCTTCCGAGTTCGGCAAATTGAGTACCAGTTCACTGGTAATTCCCTGTGTGTCGCAAGAGGTGACTAACAGGGTTGGCGGCAGGAAGGGCATCCGGCCATAAAACATTGCTTCAAAAAGGGGAGCACGGTGCCCAAAAAAGGCCAACCCCTGCTCTGCAGGGAAAAATGGCCTCTAAAGGTGGTTTTTTAAATGTTTATTCCAACATGGAATGTGCAGAGATTGATCTGTCATTGACTTTTCTTACTTATCAAGGGTATCTGCGAGTATAAATGTTTTTAAATTGAGATAATTGGGCAGGCTTGAGCATATTTCACTCGTCATTTTTTTGCAGGTGACCAAAACCAGGCTATTGCAATGTAATTACCTCTAAACGATGCCGTAACTGCAGCACATGATTCATCTATATATATATATACACAGTACACACTACCGGTCAAAAGTTTTAGCACACCTCAGTTTTTCCAGTTTTTATTGAAATTTACACAGTTTAATGTCTCGATGTACTCTGAAATTAAGCATAGAACAAATAAACAATTAGAGATAAATAAGAAATCATAAAATCATTTTCTTTAACAAAATTTAATTCAAAATTTGGACTCAGCAAAGTCGCTACCTTTTGCAGATATAACCGCCGAACACACACGTGGCATTCTTTCTTCAATGGAAATCAAATATTGTTTGGGAAGTCCTTCCCAACACTGTTGCAGAAGTTCCCACAAATGTGTTGCACTTGTAGGTTGCTTTGCTTTCACCCTTCTATCCAGTTCACCCCAAACCAGCTCGATGGGGTTTACGTCTGGAGACTGTGCTGGCTATTCCATGATTTGTAGCCTGCCGTCTTGTACTTTTCCTCGAAGGTTGTTTTGATATAGCCTGGAGGTGTGTTTAGGGTCATTATCTTGCTGTAGGATGAACCCCTGACCAACTAGGCGGATGTATACCAGAGGGTATTGCATGGCGCTGCAAAATGCTGGGGGTGGCCCTTTTGGTTCAGGGTGCCAGTCACTCTGTGCAAGTCACCGACTCTGGATCCAGCAAAAGAGCCCCAGAATATCACGCTTCCTCCTCCATGTTTGACAGTTGGTGTCACACACTGAGGAACCATCTTTTCGCCTACTCCACGGCGTACAAAAACCCTGCGTGATGAACCAAAGATTTCAAATTTTGATTCATCGGTCCATAAGACCTTCCAGTCTTCAGTAGTCCACTGGCGGTGCTTCATGGCCCAGGCAAGCCTCTTTTTCTTATTTTGCCATCTTAGCAATGGCTTTCTTACTGCCACTCGACCTGTCAAACCTGCAGCTCGAAGCCTTATCTTCACAGTTGAAACTGAGACTTGCTTACATCGACCAGTGTTAAGCTGTGCTTGAAGCTGTTGTCCTGTGAGCCGCCGATCACGCAAGCTGTTGACTCTCAGAAACTTGTCTTCTGATTCTGTTGTGGCTTTGGGTCTGCCAGACCTCTTCCTGTCAGTTTCCTCCAGTTTCCAATATACAGACTTGGCATTTAATATGGAATATTTATTTTGTGGGGGTGAACTTACTTTTCAAGATGACTTAGAACCAGAAGTTCATTGGAATTATGTTGAAATTATTCTAGATTTTGTTAATGTGACCTTTTAAAGAAACAAAAACCACAGTTGACATTTCGAAGCAAATAAATTGATCCTTGAAAGTGATGTAAACTGATATCGAACTCAATTCACGGACAGTACTGTGTTAAACCTCTGTACGTTTTCCAGAAGTATCTCTTCATTTTGCACATCAGCCAAAAAAATTTTCAACAAAAGCTAAGTTATGACTGGGATTATGGACAGTAAAATTACAGTTCAGTACTTCGTGTAACCCCCACGAGCATTCAGGAGAGCACGTACACGTTGAGGCATGCTGTTCATGAGATTTGCCAAGGTTTGGACAGGAATCGCTTGCCATGCAGTGACAATCGTCTGCTGCAATTCACGCACAGAGGTAGGCTGCTGGTCCAAGTTGTCGATTTGACGCGTTAATTCTTCCCACAAGTTCTCTATTGGATTCATATCCGGGGACATGGCAGGCCACTCCATATGCTCTACACCACGGTCAGCAAGAAAGTGTTGGATCATGCGAGCACGATGAGGCCGTGCATTGTCATCTTGGAAGACAAAGTTTCCTCGAAAGGCTGCACGAACAAATGGAAGCAATGTTTCTTCCAGAATGACCCTGTACTTGAACTGGTTCAGGTTTCCATTCAGAACAACCAGGTCAGTTTTGCCCCCTGCATGAAAAGCAGCCCAAACGGTCACCCCACCACCTCCAGCTTGGACTCTTGGCACTATACAATCTTCGTTGTGGGCTTCATGCACTTGTCTGCGCACTCGGACGCGGCCATCTTGACGACAGACCAGAAATCTAGACTCGTCACTGAAGGTCACGTGATTCCAATGTCCTGGCTGCCATTGACGGTGCTCTCTGGCCAACTGCAATCGGCGCTGGCTGTGTTGTCTGGTCAGGCGTGGCTTTTTCAGGGGACGCCTGGCATGATAGCCTGCTTGAACCAGTCGTTGGTTGACTAGCCTTCTGGATACAGGCACATTTGTCAGTTGCTGCCACTCAGCCGTAAGCCGATTAGCTGACTTGGTACGGCCATTGCAGACTAACCGGTGCAGCTGGCGATCATCTCTCCTTGTGGTTCTGCGTGGACGTCCTGGCCTCGGTATTGGAGTAGGGACACCCCTCTGAGCATTTCGTTTCAGGATCTTTGACACCTGACCTTGAGTGATGCCATACTGCCGAGCAATAGCACGCTGTTTCATGCCAGAATTTCGTAAAGCCACCACTCCATGACAAACAGCATTGTCAAGTTGACGGACCATCTCTCGAGGAAGCGGCAATAACTTTTGTAGACGTGCAGCAGCTGTTTTCCACTAATACAGAACGCAACAACCCTTATATACCCGATTGTGAAGCCAATCGTCAAATGTACCTGTCCTTACATTTTGTCACGCCACCTGTGATATAATCCTGTTATTGACTTCTTGCTGCGAAAGACAATCAGTGACTTGGTTCTTTCAACAAAGACATCACCGAAGGGTAAAAGAAACTCACCAGATTGTTTTTCTGAGTTCAGAAAGTAAACCCAAGTCAAGAAAAAAAAAAAATATTCCATATTAAATGCCAAGTCTGTACTACTTCCTGCAGTGCAATGTTGTCCAAATAATGCTTCAGAGGGTGTAATAACAGTCTGTTCCAATGCTGCTTTTATACAGACAGGGGTTTTGTAATCAAGTCATCAGCGGAGGTTGGTACACCTGTAGGAATTGTTTGCATCAACTTTCAAGGCTTGATTTACTTTCATTGCTGCAGAACAGCTGTAAGTTGTTAACCCATTACTTGTTCCCTGAAGAAGGCCTTTTTTTACAATATAACTGTGCAATTTACATTATTTTCCCATTTTTGCTCACCTAAACTTTTTTCTTTAACCTCGAGCAGTTTACTGCTTACCTTTGTACCATTTCAGGTTACTCACTGGACATTAAACTGCGTAAATTTCAATAAAAACTGGAAAAATTGAGGTGTTATAAAACTTTTGTGTGTGTGTGTGTGTGTGTGTGTGTGTGTGTGTGTGTGTGTGTGTGTGTGTGTGTGTGTGTGTGTGTGTGTGTGTGTGTGTGTGTGTGTGTGTGTGTGTGTGTGTGTGTGTGTGTGTGTGTGTGTGTGTGTGTGTGTGTGTGTGTGTGTGTGTGTGTGTGTGTGTGTGTGTGTGTGTGTGTGTGTGTGTGTGTGTGTGTGTGTGTGTGTAGATATATGTGTGTATAGATATATGTGTGTATAGATATATGTGTGTATAGATATATATGTATATATATATATATAGATATATATGTATGTATATATATATGTATATATATGTATATATATATATATATATATATGTATATATATATGTATATATATATATATATGTATATATATATATATATATATATATATTGTTACGGTCTGCGGATTAGATGTTATTTTTACCGAGCGGTGGTGTAACCGCGGCCGAACAGTTATTCCCCGACTAAAACCCGATTCACCCTGAACGTTGGCCGTATCGTGCCACAGCTACTCAATCTGGAAAACTCTAAAGCGACCGAATGCAAAGAGGAAGAAAACGTACAGAAGAGTAACGGGATTTATTACTATTTACACACATAAGCAAAAAGAGCAGTCACGATTATTTACAGGGGACATGAGACGCAGGTGACACAGTGAAAATTACTAGCTTATACAGACTTAGTTACTACCCAGGACAGAACAAACAAAGACGACTCACACGGGGAATTGCAGAGTGGATTGGCTGGAAGGAGGTGTGTGGCTGGAGGGGGAGGACGGCACGGAGCTGGCTGGAGCTTGATCCCGCACGGGACGTCGGGCTGGACTTCGACGGCCGCTGATGCCACCGATCCTGTCGTGTGCGCGGGATCACGGGTCGGATCACGGGTCGGATCACGGTCGGAGCCGACGCGCTGGTGGGGGGTCTGGCGTGACGGGTTCTCTCCTCTCTCTTTCTTGGTCCAACCACTCTTTCTCCACCGACAACTCAACGCAACCACTGACCACCCCTGACGACCAACTCAGCTCTTGTCATGGACCTCTCTTTTCAGACTCATCTCCTTGTGTCAGTAAAAGCGCATCTGCTTGGGGAACGCCCTCTCATGGGTTATATATAGCCCCACCCTTGAACCTTTGCGAACCTCCCCGATCGCTCTTCCTCCGCCCTCTCAAACCAAACCCCTCGTGCTCGGTTGGTTGTTCGGGGCTGGCTCACTCCTCCCCTCTATGACGAGGTGGAGACACGCCTTTCTTCCCCAACCCTGCCTCGTGGCCAATGGTGGTTGAAGAAAACCGCCCAAAATGCAGTTGGCCATTGAAATGAAATGAAAGGGGATCTACTCTTATTTCACTTGGTGCAATGGAGTATTTAAATTAATGGGAGACACAGCCTTACCCTAAGACACATAATAAGATATAAGCTACTGAACAAGGGTTTTATCGTGTCCTGCAATGTGGTGTTTATGGAATAACTACCAAGATGCCCTTTGACCTTTACATTACGGAGGTATTTACAAGGAATCATTACATTTTACAGAGGGTGATATTTACAACAATTTACTATACAATACAACACAATAAAAAAAACACAATCCTCATATCCGCAACAATATATATATATATATATATATATATATATATATATATATATAGATATATACAGACTTGGCATTTAATATGGAATATATATTTTTTCTTGACTTGGGTTTCCTTTCTTGACTCAGTATATCAATCTGGTGAGTTTCTTTTACACTTTGGTGATTTCTTCGTTAAAAGAGCCATGTCACTGATTGTCTGTCGCAGCAAGAAGTCAACAACAGGATTAATATCACAGGTGGCGTGGCAAAATGTACGGACAGGTGCATTTGACGATTGGCTTCACAGTCAGGTATACAAGGGATGTTGCGTTCTGTATTAGTGGAAAACAACTGCTGCACGTCTCCAAAAGTTATTGCCGCTTCCTCTGGAGATGGTCCGTCAACTCGACAATGCTGTTTGTCATGGAGTGGTGGCTCGACGAAATTACGGCATGAAACAGCGTGCTATTGCTCGGCAGTATGGCATCACTCAAGGTCAGGTGTCAAAGATCCTGAAACGAAATGCTCAGAGGGGTGTCCCTACTCCAATACCGAGGCCAGGACGTCCCCGCAGAACCACGAGGAGGGATGATCGCCAGCTGCACCGGTTAGTCCGCAATGGCCGTACCAAGTCAGCTAATTGGCTTAGGGCTGAGTGGCAGCAACTGACAAATGTGCCTGTATCCAGAAGTCTAGACAACCAACGACTGGTTCAAGCAGGCTATCGTGTCAGGCGTCCCATGAGAAAGCCACGCCTGACCAGACAACACCGCCAGCGCCGATTGCAGTGGGCCAGAGAGCGCCGTCAATGGCAGCCAGGACACTGGAATCGCGTGATCTTCAGTGACGAGTCTAGATTTCTGGTCTATCGTCAAGATGGCCGCGTCCGAGTGCGCAGACAAGTGCATGAAGCCTACAACAAAGATTGTATAGTGCCAAGAGTCCAAGCTGGAGGTGGTGGGGTGACCGTTTGGGCTGCTTTTCATGCAGGGGGCAAAACTGACCTGGTTGTTCTGAATGGAAACCTGAACCAGTTCAAGTACAGGGCCATTCTGGAAGAAACATTGCTTCCATTTGGTCATGCAGCCTTTCGAGGAAACTTTGTCTTGCAAGATGACGATGCATGGCCTCATCGTGCTGGCATGATCCAACACTTTCTTGCTGACTGTGGTGTAGAGCATGTGGAGTGGCCTGCCATGTCCCCGGATATGAATCTGATGGAGAACTTGTGGGCAGAATTAACGCGTCAAATCGACCACTTGGACCAGCAGCCGACCTCTGTGCCTGAATTGCAGCAGGCTATTGTCACTGCATGGCAAGCAATTCCTGCCCAAACCTTGGCAAATCTCGTGAACAGCATGCCTCGACGTGTACGTGCTCTCCTGAATGTTCGTGGGGGTTACACGAAGTACTGAACTGTAATTTTACTGTCCGTAATCCCAGTCGTAATTGAACTTTTGTTTTTGTTAAAAAAAATTTTGGCTAATGTGCAAAATAGAGATACTTCTGGAAAACGTACAGAAGTTTAACACAGTACTGTCCATGAATTGAGTTCGATATCAGTTTACATCACTTTCAAGGATCAATTTATTTGTTTCGAAATGTCAAATGTGGTTTTTGTTTCTTTTAAAGGTCACATTAACAAAATCTAGAATAATTTCAACATAATTCCAATGAACTTTTGGTTCTAAGACATCTTGAAAAGTAAGTTCACCCCCACAAAAAAAATATTCCATATTAAATGCCAAGTCTGTATATATATATATATTTATTTTTATATATATATATATATATATATATATATATATATATATATATATATATATATATATATTTGTTGTGGATCTCCTCGTCGCCTTCTCCCCTTTACCAAGGGGGGATTAGCCCCTTGTCTTTGACTAGCCGACGGGATCCGGGGCTATGACGTTCCTTCCGGACGGCGTTAAATAGGGTTGTAGGCCGAATTCTGATTACGTAAGTACCAACGCCGCATAGGAAGCAAGGAAATAAGCCCCGCCCGAATCGCGGTTATAGGTGGAAACGCCAAGCGGTAGCGAACCGTGACCCGAGTCGTTATCAAGGACTAGATCCCGATCCGAGCGGTTCCTATCGTGCCACGCTTACCCAATGGAGGAAATCACTGATACGATCGAATCAGGAAAGACAGGAAGAACAGATGGTTTATTACACTATGTACAGTACCAAGAAGAAGAACACACAGTGCAGCCTTATACAGTCTTATACTTATCCCAGGACAACGGGCCCGTTTCACACTCAGACACACTCACACGGGGTTGTCGACGAACGGGTCGTTGGTCCAGGGATGGCGTCCAGGCAGTTCGCTCCGGTCCCAGACTCGCACCGCGAAGAAGATGGTCAGGGCGGCAGAAGCTCAGAAGGTCAGGGCGGTTGTTGGCGCAGATCGGACAATTACGAGGCGAACGGTAAGCTGGGCTTGGCGGTTATGCTGGCGTGGCTGCGTACGTAATAGATGAACAGACGCTATATGCGCTCCCAATACAAGTTCATAGGCGCTCCCAATACAAGTTCACTAGCAAGGCGCAATTCCTTCCAGACCTTTCCACACTGCTCTCCCGCCGAAGTCCTCAAGTCCTCTGCACAAAGCCAGCCTTCCTCAGCGAGTCCTTTTACACAGCGCCTCTCCTGCAGAAGTCCTGATAATGGCAGTCCTTCGCTTCAGTCCTCTCGACAGTCCTGTTCAAGGGCTTTGTCCGTGCGCTTATATAGCGCCGCCCAGCGAACCCTCTGGAACTTGCCAGCCGCGCCCTTACCACGCCCCTCACGCCATGCCCTTAGAGCCCTGATTGGTTATGGCTCTCACCGTTGCTGTCTCCGCCGCTCCACTCACGATTCCGCCACACCCCGACCCCGCGCTCCTCCCTCTCTCAGGCCTACCTCGTGGCCACCCGACTAGTTGGAGCGAGCAAAAGGCAGCTGACGCTGCTGGCGGCCAAAGCGTAACAAACGAGATGGATTAGCCGAATGGGGCGCGGGATCGAGTTTACCCATATATAGCATTGGTGGAATTGAAAGGCGGCTGCAAAATGAAAGGACCTAAGCTTATTATTTCTTTACACAACGCAGGTATCACTTGTGGAAATGGCCAATACTCACACATACTATGACATAACGAATACGCTACGGTGGCCGACGTGTTGCTTGTGGACTAACTATGGGGGGCAAACCTTTAACCTTCAATGATGTTATATGTACAATTCTCAAAACCTCAACAATATATAGATATATATATATACAGGGTGATTGAAAAGTAACTCACTATTTTAAAATACTTATAATTTATTTCTTAACTATAATTTTTACAAGAAATGGATATGAGAAGAAAGCGTATAGCATGAAGTTTTATTTAAAATTCGATATGGGCACCAGAATTCGCCACCAGCTTCTCAAGCCACCCGGGAACCGCGTCAACTGATTTCACCAGGAACTCTTGTGGGATGGAAGACATAACTTCTCGTATTCGCCCTTCAAGTTCTTCCAAAGTCGTTGGTTTGGTACAGTAGACTTGCTCTTTTACCCAACCCCAAAGAAAAAAGTCACATGGTGTTAAGTCAGGGCTCCTGGCTGGCCACTCATACGGACCACGACGACCCATCCATCTCCCAGGGAAGTGGGCATTCAGCCATTCATGAACAATAATAGCAAAATGTGGAGGAGCGCCATCTTGCATGAAAATCAAATCTTCAACATTCTCCGAAGCACTGATAATTGGCCAGATTTCGTCTTGCAGCATGGTGAGGTACCTTTTGGCATTCATGGTATCGCGAAGAATGAAGGGACCTACAATCTTTTCCGAAGTCATTCCACACCACACCGTTACCTTGGGCCGATATTGCGTTTTTTCAGAAATAACACGAGGATCTTCTCCTGCCCAGTAATAGCAGTTGTGACGGTTCATAAACCCACCGATGTGAAATACCGCTTCATCAGACCAAAGGATATTTTTAAAGAGATCAGACCAATCTTCATACCAAGCCAGCATCACCTCCCCAAACTCCATGCGAATGTCGCAGTCTTCAGCAGAGAGTGCTTGACAGTAGTGTGGCTTCCAAGCATGCCATTTAAGCTCCTTTTTGAGCACAGTTCGTACTGTGTGAAAGGAGAGCCCACTTTCCCTTGCTGCTTGTCGAATTGACTTTTTTGGGCGATGTGTAAACATTTTTTGAACTGCTTGCACTGTCTCCGGGTCACTGGACTTGGAAGGGCGACCGCTTCTTCGAGTATCAGATACAGATCCTGTAGCCATGAGTTTTGCATGACAATTCTTGATCGTCTTTGCCTCAACTTGAGCATGTGCTCCTTTAATGGTCCTCCACCATCTTTGCACTTGAACAACGGATTTCCAAACTTCGTAACGTGCCGCTAGCTGGGCACGCTCCTGCAGGGTAAGACGTCCAGCCATGTTTGTAGGGCTTCCGAATTTCAAACAAAAAATAATCTGAAAAAAAACCAACACATATTAAATTCTCATACATTAAGGAACAAACACTAAGAATTTGAGAAAAATATTACAATAAATAAATAATTTATAAATATTTTAAAATAGGGAGTTACTTTTCAATCACCCTGGTCACGTGAAAAAGTAAGTACACCCCATGTAACGTTTTGACTTTTTCAACATATTTCAACATACAGCTATTTGATCTTCATTTCAACAATATTGATAGATAAAGGTGATATAATATAACAAATATCATGAAATATTTACATTTTGTAGTCCATTGTATAATTTAAATAAACATAAATGCAAATTTCGCATGTGGAAAAAGTAAGTACACCCTTGGCTCTAATAGGTGGTATTGCCTCCTTTGGCAGAAACAACCTCAAGTAGGCGTTTCTTATTACTGTCTACCAGTCTCTGACATCGACTGGGAGAAATTTTTGCCTACTCCTCCATGCAGAATTCTTTCAGCTGTGTGATGTTTGAGTGGTTTCTTGCATACACAGCTCGTTTCAAATCCCCCCCCACAACATCTCGATGGGATTTCGATCCGGGCTTTGACTTGGCCATTCCAGAACACCCCATTTATTTCTTTTCAGCCATCCCTTGGTGGATTTACTGGTATGTTTAGGGTCATTGTCATGTTGCAAGGTCCACCTTCGGTTGAGCTTCAACTTTCCGACAGATGGCCTCACATTATCCTCAAGCACCCTCTGGTACAAGGAAGAATTCATAGTGGATTCTATGATGGTGAGATGCCCAGGCCCTGATGCAGCAAAGCTGCCCCAAACCATAATATTTCCACCACCATGCTTTACAGTTGGTATCAGGTTCTTGTGGTCAAATGCTGTCTTTTGTTTTCGCCAAACATGTCTTCTGGTACTGTGGCCAAATAGCTCTACCTTTGACTCATCTGTCCAGAGCACATTGTTCCAGAAGTGCTGGTCTTTGCCTCTGTTCATTGGCAAACTTTAGTCTTGCCCTGATGTTCTTTCTGGACAGCAAAGGTTTCCTCCTGGCACACCTCCCATGCAGATCAAATTTGTGCAGCCTCTTTCTAATGGTAGACTCGTGCACTTTGACATCAACAGTGACTAGAGCTACCTGTAGGTTCTGTGATGACATTCTGGGGTTCTTAGAGACTTCTTTCAGCATCTTGCGGTCTGCTCTCAGGCTGAACTTGCTGGGGCGGCCTAGCCTGAACAAGTTGGCAGTTGTTTGGAATATTCTCCACTTGTGGATGATCTTCCGGACAGTCGAATGATTGATTTCAAATTGTTTGGAGATCTTTTTAAATTCCTTCCCAGACTCGTTGGCATCTATAACCTTCTTTCTGAAGGCTTCAGAGAGCTCTTTTGATCTAGGCATGGTGATGCCGCACACTTCAACAACAAAGAGAAAACCAAACTAAATGTCTGAGGTTTAAATAAGATATGTTCCTCCATGATCCTCTCTAACGATGTTCTAATCATTTGCGCCTGAGCTGGTGCACTTGATTCAAATTTTAGGTATTTGAAGTAGTGATCAATGTAGGGGTGTACTTACTTTTTCCACATGCGAAATTTGCATTTATGTTTATTTAAATTATACAATGGACTACAAAATGTAAATGTTTCATGATATTTGTTATATTATATCACCTTTATCTATCAATATTGTTGAGATGAAGATCAAATAGCTGTATGTTGAAATATGTTGAAAACGTCAAAACTTTACATGGGGTGTACTTACTTTTTCACGTGACTGTATATATGTGTGTGTGTGTATGTATGTATGTATGTATATATATATATATGTATATATATATATATATATATATATATATATATATATATATATATATATATGTATATATATATATATATGTACACACACACACACGTCAAATGATATTGTGAAATTGCCTATTAAATCGATTCTACAATTTATTTTTGGACAGTGGGCTGGCAGGATGGCCTCGAGGTATGCACACTCGCGTCTAAGCTGTCTGGCCGGGGTTAGAAATAATGGCCCAGCTATAAACTGTCGTCCTGGTGTTTCATGGGCAGGGTAATTCATAAACATGCGTGCCATCCGTTACATCATAAACATCATCATTCATAAACATCATCATAAACATGATGGATATTAAACGGGTGTCGCGTCTGCTGGCATTAGTTGGTGGACGTTAAAGATTGCATGGTGTCATTTGTGAAGAGTAGGCGTGCTATCACCAGCACCCTGGCGAAGTTCCAAATTCCTCGTCTAACCTTAGTCAAACGTCAGGCCTTGCCAGCCAAGCTTCCCCAGGCCAACGCCATAACAATGTGAGAATAATTGCTGCCATTAAAGATTATTAATTTTGAATAATAATAATAAGATTCCTGTGCTGTACTGAACTTTGGTTCGGAAATGGTTGCATTTGCAATGCGTTGGCTTAACCAGGACCAGATTTGACCTTCATGTGTGTGCTGTACAGATGCTGAAGAACTGGGTAGCCTTTCTATCGGTGCTGTTCAGTGAAGTGCCAATGCTGTCGTCTCCAGTTTGTGAACTCTTTTTTTAAGCAGGAAAATGTTGTTTTTGGCCAGTTGTGCACAACCCCACATCATGGTTGACATCATTTACCGTGATTACTCTGCTGTACCAAAGTGTCTATTGGTGTTTCCGTGCCTCATTCTTGCGCTACTCTGTGCAGACTCCCTGCTGAACACTTGATTTAAAAAAAAACTTTATTGGAAAAAAACATTAGTTATTTGCCATGATTTAGTTGGTTAAACATGCAAGCCAGATGTACCAGGCAGACTGCCCCGACAATTAATGGACAGAATGCGACACCTCTCATCTGCAGATATTTCCTATATTTCCGTGATCCTGATTTTTTTCTTTTTCAGAAACCTTCATTTAATACTTTTTCCGATTTGCATGCACATCATCTGCTCACCTGATTTGCAAATTGTGCACTTTGGGAATTTGGGCACCACAACCACCACTACCCTTGCCCTCCCCTCCCCCCAAACCCCTTGCCAATGTCACCAACCAACTGAAGGCACCAAATTTAATCTGTTGCAGAAGAAACCATTTTGGGGCTGTCTTTGCCGGTTGAAACCATTTTCAGCTGAATGTTTTGGTTAATTTGCTCATTTTATGGCCTATGTAGCCCCCCCCCCCTTCCACCTAAGCGGGTTTGCGGGTCTTTCAAGATGCGGATGGGGAAAAATGACACCTTCTCTTAGAATGAGATTCGTTACCATTCTGCTGAGGGTATGTGAGTGGTGAAGCGGGTTTTTGTGTGAAGAGTGACAGTAATGGAGGACATGACTTGTTGCATGATTTCCCTGCATATTTTAAATTAGTATACCATGCGCCAGCCATGGCAAAGTTTTATGCTAGTTGTATACTAGTTATGCTTCAAATGAGGGGTTTCGGTAATACTCGACTTTGCTTGAGTGAGCGTCACAAATATTTTGAGATATGACCAGAGTTGAGCCAAGCTTGTAGTTTGGAAGGAAATCTTGAGGGAGGGCTTTGGCGTATTTGGTGGCAGGCACCCTTACCTCATCTCACCTCACCTGACCTGGGAGCCCACCTGACCTGGGAGCGCACCTGATCCGAAATTGGAAACTCTAAGACTGAGCCATCCTGCGGACCATCGAGTAAGAAGGGCTTTATTGGGGATTTTTTGTTTTTTTGTTTTTTGGTATACAAGATCGAGGCTCGTGAAAGAGCTAACATTAATCACACAAAAAGACAAACAGAAACACAAAAAACAAGGGGAGCGGCAGACAAGATGGGGAGAGAGGGGGAAGGACACAAACACAACATTTGAGAGCAGGGACATCGGGAGGACTTGGGGGGAGGTGGGAGAGGAATAAAACATATGAACACTGCAAGGACTCTGGGGTGAATTACCGGGGGTAGAAAAGATCAAGGTTTTCGATGGGGGAAGATAAGAGATGGTGGCGAACAGCTGTTTTAAAGACCTGGAGGGAGGAGTGGGATTGAAGGGAGTGGGGGAGTTTGTTCCAGAGGCGGGAGAAAAGGGGAATGAAAGAGTGAAGGTGAGCAGAGAGCCTAGACTTTGGCAGTTTAACCATAAGAGGGTTGCAGGCAGATCTTGTGTGACCTGAAGGAATATTGGGGGGACAGAGCACAGAGAGAGCTGGGGGAGCAAGGCCGGAGAGGAGTCGGTAGAAGACAGAAAGACCACCAACCTGCCTGCGGTGAGTGAGTGAAAGGCCCTCGGAGTTGACTACATCGCAGGAGATTCCAATGATTCTGAAAGCTTTGGCCTCAACAGCGTGAAGCCGAGCAAGGTGTGAGGCAGGAGCACCAGCCCAGAGGGGGGAACAGTATTCCATTGAGCTGCGGATGAAAGCCTTGTATGTGGTGAGGAGCTCAGGTGTGCCAAGGAAGGACTTCGCACGACGGAGGATGCCTAGTCAGCGACTGGCTTTGGAGGCCAGCTTGGAAATGTGGTTTTCCCAAGAAAGATTCTTTTCAGACAGTTGTTTTTCAGTTTTTCAGACAGACAGTTTCAGACAATCGGTTGGTAAATAAGGGACTAGTAGGGATCCAAGGTTTCAGGGGGTAACGACCCCCCTTCCTCTACCCCTGTGAGCCTCCATATTTAAAATTTGAAAATTGAAGCCCAAGCGATTGTGCGGGCTGCTGTCTTGTATTCATGTGTCAAGTTTCAGAACAATCAGCCAGGTGATAAGGGAGGAGTAGGAATAAAATAACAAAAAGTTGACGGATGGAGGGACATCACAAACCATTTTATTAAGTTCAACTCGTCGAGATCAAGATGAGATGACTTGAAAATTGAATGGAGGGCCAAATGTCATCCTGTGTATGAGGTTTCCTTGGATGTCGTATGCAGCTTAAAAAACAACAAAACGCAAACTATGTATCAATGTGAAAACGGTGCATGGTTGCTAAAAAGGGTGATTGTTGTGCGGCTCATCAAAGCAAGAGCGGAAAAGTATTCACAAGACCGAGTTTTTATTTCATGCTTTGTTGTATTTACTTATTTTCTGATTTTGTGACTGTTTTGTGTGCACACGATGATTCTGACGTCACATAATTCCAAGAATTTCCATGGCATTGACGAATTAATTTCTCCCGGTTTGATTTATTTATTTATTTTATTCACGCGCTCATTGCATTCTTGGGAAATGGGAATGATCAACTAGTTTTGAAAGTTCTGCAAATCATTTATCATTCTGCCATGTCGGCGTGCATTTTAATTGGTTAGAGATTGCGGGTAAAGAAAAACATGCTTATATTCCAGTCCTAATTGTTTTTGAATTTTAAATAAGAAGAGTACAATCGATTGGGTAGCCGCTCATCTTTAGGGCAGTTGTTTCCTTCACCCCGGTGTGCCTGCGGATCTTGGAAGACGTCGTTTAAAATTGTAAAGTAGGGTTGAATTTCAGCTACCGCTGTTCTCCCATAAGAGGTCATCTGCATAATTATTTCATGTGCTGCCGGATGGGGGATGGGTTCAAGTGAATTTGAGGGAAATGAAATTAAGAAATGGAGGATGGAGGAAGAAAAGGGAAATTTTGGTAGGAAATGGGAAAGAATTGGGCATCTGGCAGGTGGTTTGATGAACAGGATGGTGGGGGTTGGGGGTGGGGGCGGGGTTGTTGAGAAAAATAAATAATTTCTTTTTTATGTTGATGGTCCCCAAACTTGAGAAGGCTTTTCCCAGGTCTTGTCTTGCAATGTATATTTCCATATATAATGCTTTTCTGCTTAACGACCGCAAGCATTCCCATCCGGTGTTTGTGGTCCACCCGATGATAAATCAAACCCCATGGAGAGGAGAGGGTGGTTGGAGCCATTCTTCGTGGGGTTCCTGCATTGTGGAATATCTCCCTATATGATCCTTTTTAATTGGCATCGAATATACCTCTCGGGCCCATTGATTTCTCGGCGACGACTGCAGCATTGATTGTTGCCAACATCTTGCGCAATTTTGTGGATTATTTAGCGCAATTTGCTCGAGATTGCTATAAAAGGCCAAGCCACTTGGGATGGTGTTTTAATTGTTCATACATCCCATGTTTTAAATGGAAACAAAAACTTTTTCCTGAAATTGCTCATTGCTGCATAAGCTTTATTGCAATTCTTATGGGTTTCCCCTTGAATACTATTAGCATAGGTTTTTTTCTCACCATTTTGTTAAGACAAACGTAACGCACAAACACTGTACAAGATGTAACAACATCTCATAACTCTGTGTTTCCACGGTACATAGCATTTCATTCTCTAGAGACCAATTCATTGCTGTAATTACAGAAGAAGTGTTGAATCGCATCCATGTATTTCGACCTCTTTTACAAGGGAACAGAAATCAGGTTCTGAAAGTCTAATAACCATTGTGAACTCTGCTGATACTTCTTGTACAGGAAAGAAATTGAGGAATTGGCAAAACGATTCTGCTGCATGATGTGATATAATATTTCCGTATTACCCTCGCCAGAGGAGAGGGTATTTATTGCATTTGAGTCCGTTTGTTTGTTTGTCTGTTTGTCCGCACACAATAAATATGATTTTCTCTGCAACAATTGGTCCGATTGACAGGAAATTTTCACCATAGGTGCCACTCCACCTGCAGAATTTTTTTAAATGATAATTATGGCGTCATAGGTCACGTGGTATGGGCGCCATCTTGGAAAGACACGGACTCTCCATGGCTCATTGCAAAGAACTCTCCATGGGGAATAACATATGTTAATAATGATGTCATAGTCAGACATACTCCATTACGACGTCGTCATTCGACAAGTACAACATTTACTCCGATCAAGATGAAATTTCTTGAACATCATCTATGGAAAAATTGGTGGTGAAAACAAATGACGTCCTCGGTCACGTGGTTCAGCCGCCATGTTTGTTTTAACACAAAAGCCTTAAAATCACTAAAAACGTGTCATGGTGAGGGTCTTCAATCTGACTGCTCTTTCTTGTTTTACTTTGTTTCTTGTGGGTGTGAGGGAAGGGGATGAGGGTGTTATATACCAGATTGACTATATTACAAAGTTGAGATTCGTGACTTCATTACACATACACATACACATCGACACACACACACCGACACACACACACACCGACACACACACACACCGACACACACACACCGAGACACACACACACACCGAGACACACACACAGACACACACACACGCCGACACACACACACAGACACACACATTCACATACATATACACAAACATTCACACGCATTCACACGCATTTACACACACATACACACACACACTCACATTCACATTTACATACATATACACACATATACACAAACATTCACACGCATTCACACGCACTCACACACATGCACTCACACACATGCACACACACACACACACACACACACACACATACACAAACATTCACACACATTCACACACATTCACAAACACACACACACAAACATACACACACGCATACTCACACACACGCATACTCACACACACGCATACTCACACACACGCATACTCACACACGCATTCACATACACGCATTCACACATACGCACCACACACGTACAACACACGCACAACACACAAAACGTCGATGTTCATGGAAGAGCTACTTCACTGGATAGAACATGGTGGAAACCTGGGAAATGCCGACATCAGAGGCAGGACGAGCTTGATACGAGCTCAACCACTTGAACAGGAAGGGAAAATCGGGTATTAGTGTGTCACCGTTTTGTGGCAACTCTTGCTTCTACCGTCTATGGACCAACCTTTCAGATGCTATGAAATTATGTCTCCTCCAGCAAAAAGCATTGCATAACAATGCAATATTATGCAAAGTGTTGTATGCAACAATTTTCAGGACAATTCCCAAACTGTTGCTTTCAAGTCCAAGGACCCAAAGTGAAAGCCTTGATCTTAGTCTCATTGAATGTACCAAAATCTCATGCTTTCTAGGAGGACTGATAATGGCCTTAATTAATGTGGAGAATGTGCTGGAATTGTGCACCACGTACTGACGTTCCGTTCTAGCAGATACCGCTTCTTACAATTGAGTAGCGGACCAGGTCTTGGACACGAGGACCCTTTGAATCATTCAGATTTTGAATCATCATTGTTATGTCTTCATCATTCATCTTGTCAAAACATTCATTTTGGTAATAAACATGGCTAGGTTTCCTGAAGTTGATTACTTGGACCTAATTACCCTTTCTTACCTTGAATTCGGTCAAATTTTAGTAAACCAGTCATAAATTTGACCAAAGTGTTTGTATCATCACACGGTTTATTTTGATACCATGCATGACTAGGTTTATAGCAATTTGAAATTTTACCCTTGCTGACCCATTAGTTGACCTGACTCAAATTGCAATTTTTTTAAATTTTTTTTTTCGACCCATTAGTTGACCTCCCTGACCCTTCAAGGGGTTAGCTGTTTGGGTTACTCTCGGTTTTGTTACCCGGCCTGAATTAATAGGGCAATATTGAAAAATCGCTTTTCACAACCACGGTAACAACCTCTGATGTCCTCATCGCTGCTGTCTGTATTGTCAGTCACTCACCTTTGAGTCGCCTGGGGTGGGTTTGAATCTCGACCAAGCTATAAACGATCATCCTGGTGGTTCCGCATGCAGCTTGCGATCTATCGGTGTGTGCACCGTCCGTCAGAAGGACGTCACGCCAGAGGACCCATCTGTCAGAACTTGGTGATGGCTGTTAAAGGTCGCACAGTATCCTTTGTCTGGAGTAGGTGAGCTGTTGCCGGCACGCCGGACAAATTCCAGATTCCTGTCACCTTCACTCAGATGTCATGGCTGTCCAAGTTTGCCAGATGACCCTGGAAGAAGGTGGGAATAATTGGGCCCATTAAATCAAAATGAGTTGTAGTGGGCACACACCTTCGAAACAGCTCCTTGATGTTTGTGAAAATTCCAGGTACCTTGAGCTGTACCCGAGTGCACGCTCACCGTTGTGATTACGTTTACATCGGCAAATTCTGTTTTATTGCTGTTTGATTTATTTGTTTTGGTTGTAACTTCTGTGCTGCTTTTGTGTGAGAAAATCCTGATCAAAACGTCATTCGGGTTCACCTTGCATGACAACATTTTTCAAATTGCCGAAACATTTGGCGAATGCTGCGATTGCACAAATTGCAGCACCGATAGTATTCAATCGGGACTTTGCTCGTACGCTTTGAGTTTTTGATTTAATGCAAATGTAATTTTTACAGAGTATTCACTCCACCATCTGCGATTATCGCCGATAACGAAGGGGATAAAGTAAGTTACTTCCAAGTGGACCCAAATTTTAACACTGTACATGTAATTGCATGACATGCAGTAATTTTGTCTCCCAAGCGTACAATGGTCCTGAGGGCACATTCATTGCATTGGAGTAATTTGCTTTGCCCTTTCAGAATTTCTCATTATCCCTCCGTCTACAAGTCTTTATGCAGTTGATTGTTATCGAATGCTTGCATGATAAAATAGAATCTTACGTGTTCTGTGATCGTTGCAGAATTGATTCACTGCCCTGTGTGTCGTCAAGTATGCCAGCCAAAGGACATCGTGGACAACTACTTTGTGAAGGATGGTACAGAAAACCAAGCCGGCACAGACAACAGCATACAGGTGTGCTTAAAGGCAGCATTGGCAATGTTGGTCGTGCTGGTCCTTTTCTTCGTGTGCCTTCCTTTCATTGCCTACGCACACAGATATAGCAATTGATCTTTGAATTTTCCTCACACTTCAAAACCCTGGATTGGGATTTTTGGCTTGCGACTTGTACTCAAAATCTTATTACTCGAGACTTGAACCCAATATTTGGTGGTACTCAGTTTCCCCCCCCCCCCAAAAAAAAAAAGTTTCTATGAAGCATGATGTTGCTTTTATTTATTTATTTATATACATTGTTACCTAATGCCGGCACGCTCGACAAATTCCAGGTTCTGAAAGTGTAATAACCATTGTGAACTCCGCCGATACTTCTTCTACGGGAAAGAAATTGAGGAATTGGTAAAAGTGATTCTGCTGCAGATTGTGACATAATATTTCCTTATTAGGCTTCCAAGCGAAGCAAGCATTGCTTGGAAGACCTATTGTTCCTGTTAGGATTCTTGTTTTTTATTATTATTATCCTCGCCAGAGGAGAGGGTATTGCATTTGAGTCCGTTTGTTTGTCTGTCTGTACAGAAACAGAATAAATATGATATTCTCTGCAACCATTGGGCCAATTGACAGGAAATTTTCACCATAAGTGCACGTCCTCCTGTAGAATTTTATAATGATAATTATGACGTCATAGGTCACGTGGTACTGGCACCATCATACTAAAATACGCAATTTGGTGTCTGTAGATTTTTTTGACCGCGATGCATTCCGTCGTTACTTATCCAATCTCAACCAAACTTGACAGTATGACGAAGGGTTACACAATGAAGGTTGTAGCGCATTCATTTGCTCCCCTCCCCAAGGGGTTTTCCTCCCCCGACCGCGTTTTCCCCGCCATTGCCGTCAATGGGGTTGCATGTTAAGGTGTTTATCAATGTTAAACTAGCTTTGTTGTGGCGTTTTTCCAAGGCCGCATCTCATAACAAAACTAACGATAACAGCATAATATTAATGTTATTACAAAACAATATTAATACCATTAATATCCCACCTCAACAAGTGGGGTTTCCTCATTGAACAAACGGTCGAGGCAACGTTTATAAATAGCTTATCATGGCGTTTTTGTGGGAGCAACGGCCCAAAGGCCTCTACCAGAAGTGAAAATATTATAAACCACAAACACGCATGATTAGTTTTTTTAAACTGTCGCTAATGCTGTTTTTAACAATAAATAAAGAAATTTGGACGAATCCCGACATTCTTTTACATACAGAACTGAGCGAAGATCTACTGTGCTCTATATACCCCACAAGAGTTGGGTTAATAACATGATCCTTCCTGCCGCTAACGTGGCGTTTTTCGTGGCGGCCTTTTGAAGCTTGCTCCTGCTGTTTAACACGAAACTGAAAGGGAGGAAGCTCAGGTTGTGCTCATTTACCAAGCAGCTAGCTAGCGCTTGCCAAGCCAGCCGTTCCTTAACGGTTTTGAATGGAGTACTTGCTCAAATGCTTTAACCACTTGGCAATCTCTCCACAAGAAATTTGGAAAATGAACATACACACAATGTTTTTGAGACCCGACCATAAATCTACTGTAATCTATCTATATACCCCAAAGAGGAATAACCCTTCCTGCCGCTCCCTTAGTGAGCGGGTGTACTCGTCTTGGAAAAACCGAAAAACTTTGCACCTCTATATCTCCGAAAGCGCCGCATAGAAAAAAAAAAAGAGACATGGCTCATTGTAAAGAACTCTCCATGTGGAATGACAAATGTTAATGATGATGTTGTAGGTTCCTCCATTATGACGCCATAATTTGACAAGTACAAAACTTCATTCGATCAAGATGAAATGTATTGAGCGTCGTCTATTGATAAATTGGTGGAGACAAAAAATGATGACGTCATCGGTCATGTGGTTCAGCTGCCGTATTTGTTTTTACACAAAAGCCTTAAAAACCACCAAAAACACATCATGGCGAGGGTCTGCAATCTCCGATTGCTCTTTCTTGTTGTTATTATTATTATTATTACTAGGGCATGCCCGTACTATATATATATCTAAAATTATATCCCCCCCCTCTATTTACATGAAATGGTTTGGTCCAAAGCGAACGGCTTGCGAGTACGGTGACAATCCCCCCCCTCTATTTACATGAAATGGTTTGGTCCAAAGCGAACGGCTTGCGAGTACGGTGTTTTTTATCGGACCCGTGGAATTATAGATAGTAGTTTTAATTAGTTTTAAAACATAGTTTAACGGCAACATAGTTTTCCAACGTGAAATAAATGAATACGCTCTCAAATGTGCCGTCCGAGGCAGAGTCTGTTCGCCACGTTCGGCACACGTGATAGCTCGCTGCTCTCTGATTGGTTGAATCGTTTTTTGGACATAGCTCGGTAACTACTTGTCCGATTAATATGAAACCTTGAAAAGGCACATCCTCGGGTCCCCAGCAATATACCTGGCAAGTTTAAAGTATATCGGACCCGTGGTTGTCGAGAAACAGCGGTCACAGACATACAAACATACAAACATACAAACATACAAACATACACACAGAGATTACTGGAATTATAGATAGATAGATTATCATTATTCCATTTGTCTGACTTTTTTGTACCTACCGTACCGAAACGCCTTTGCAGACGGCCATATGACACAGTGCATGGCTGTAGCCTTAGACAAAATCTTTGTCAAGACGAATTTTGTTTTTGCTATTTTGACTTATATTGGCTGCCATTGCCTATGACGTCATAATCTTTAAACATCTACTTCTCCAGAACCGCTGAACGGATTAATCCGAAACTTCACAGATATGATCGACTACACATGACAATTTTTTTTTCTTTATTTTTACAAACGATGACATCAGTCACTTGGTATGGTGGCCATCTTGGATTTAAGGAAAAATATTTGAAAAACTATATCTCCAGAACCTTTCAACGGTTCAATCCAAAACTTCGACGCATGATTGACTAACCAGGAATATTTATTTTGCAAACTATGACGTCGTCAGTCACGTGATATGGCGGCCATCTTGAATTTAAGCAATGTTGGAATTGAAACAGATTGACCTTACGATCGTGGTACTTTTGCTCGTACGTTTTGATGCAATAATTTTGAAATATCCAAATTACAGTATCAAAATTACAGTAACTAAAATATCAAATATCAAAATTACAGTTTATAAAAAAATCATCATAAGGTCATTACAATAAACTGTATATACATACTATAAATATAAATTACTATAAATACTATAAATATCAAACTATAAATGGAAGTACATACATTGCTATATCACCATTCTGCAAATCTTTTGTTTATGTGTCTCTTTAACCCTTTGAGTATGTACGGGATTAATTTGGCATTTTGGTACGGGAATGCAACCACGTACTGATTATCTATTTATAGGTATAGTCGATGACGTGTAGTAACGGCATCCGTACACAAAACTTTTTCGCGGGTTGCGGCTCTGGACGTCATCCATACTCAAAGGGTGAAAAATGGTGCACACCAATATTGATGAATGATGGCAATATTAAACACCCCATCAAAATCGTGTCGAATCCAAAATGAAAATCTTTTAAAAATCTTTTTAAACCAAAAGCAATCGAGGCATATCCAGAGAATTCGGATTTTACTGAGCAATTTGAAGTTTCACGAGATTGATTTGTCTTCATTTCCAAAGCACTTGTACAACCGATACATTACTCTTATCCCCATGTCAACAATGTTGACATCTTTGTGTAATATTTAGGTTTGCTTATTACTTGCAAAAATGAAGATTTTCAAGTATATTGGTTGGTCTTGTGCATTAATCTGTCTGTCTGTTTGTCTGTCAATGGCCTACAGGTCACAATTTTAAACCGATCTTCACGTAACTTCACCAGATGGTAGAGGTGGTTATAAGGAAGAAGGCTATTCATTTTGAGGTCAAAGGTCATCTTGAGGTCAAACTCCTAAAATTGTCATTTTTCATCTGATTGACTTGAAAATTAAATAGTAATTGCACAGTGCATCACTGAATTGGGAAACCAACTATTTTAAGGTCAAAAGGTCAAAGTTCAACTCAAGGTCAAACTCCTAAAATCATCAATTTTCATCTGAAAAATCATCAATTTTAAACCGATTGACCCGAGCTTTGATTAAGATCATCAATTTAAATCTTAATGAAATGGGAAATTTGATGTATCCATGGGAACTTTTTTGGAGGGGGGGGGGGGGGGCAGGGGTTGAGTAAATACCACGTGCTCTGCATGACGTCTTCTTATTTATTTATTTCACTTGGTTGGTTCTTGATCATGTTTAAAATATTTATCAAACAACAACAACAGGCATTTTAAAAGGCCATTTTCCCTGCAAGAGCGGGGGTTAGCCTTGCGGTCCCCATGACAATGTTCTTCATTTTGCCCTATTTTCTGCATCTCCCCTTGTTAACCCCCTTGCCCTCATTTCTTCTTAGACCATCTTTAGCCAAGTCTTTCTCGGTCTTCCCCGTCCTCTACTTCCTTCCACATTCATTTCCATCACTCTTCTCAACCAGTCACTTTCATCCTTCCTCAACACATGACCAAACCATCTCAAACTGTTTCTCTTCACAGCATCCATCACAGGCTCTATTCCCATCATCTTTCGCAATTCATCATATATGGCTTCTTCTCTCTCAACGATACTCCACACATCCAATGAACCATTCGCATTTCCACCCTTTCCAGCCTTCGTTGCTGCTCTACGTTCATTACCCATGTCTCGCTCCCATAAATCATAACACTTCTCACACATGCAGCATACACCTTTCCCTTCAGCTTCAACGACACTCCCCTCCTCGTCAGCACGCCACTCAGTTCCCGAAACTTCTTCCATGCACATCTCACTCTAGCAACCGTTGCCGAGTCTGATCCACCTTCTCCATTCAGCATGTCTCCTAGGTAACAAAATGTTTTCACACCTTTCAGCTTCACGCCGTCTCGAAGATCCAACTCAACATTTCCTCCATCTGCAGCTCCCTCTGTGCACACCTTACACTTGAATGTAGTTGCCACACTGGTTAATGACCCTCTCAAACCACTACATTTTTGATGAACCCACTCAGCGCACATTGTACATTGAATTGAGTTCACTCCGACACCCTTCCTGCACATAGCACATGGCCACTTCCCAGTTCTTTCCACCTCACCACATGCTTTACCACTTGCCGTCACCTTTGTTTTTCCGATATTCACCTTCAGACCTTTCGTCTCCATACATTCCTTCCACTTGTTCATCTTCTCCTTCAGTCCATCCATACTTTCTGCAATCAACACCAGATCATCTGCATACAACAACTCCCACGGTAAACCCTCCTTTACGTTCCGAGCCAGCACCTCCATCACAGCTACAAATAGTAGTGGACTTAGTACCGACCCCTGATGCACTCCCACCTTCACCTCAAACTCACCACTGTTCCCGTCCTACGTCCTTACAGCTGTGCACGCTCTTTTGTACATTGCCATCACTACTCTGATCAACCATTCCTCCACTCCTAACTTCCTCAATGCCCATGTCACTACTTCACGTGGAATACTATCGAATGCTTTCTCCAGATCAACAAACCCAAGAAACAACTTCTTCCTCTTTTCCACGTACTTCTCCTGCAACTGCCTCACAATAAAAAGCGCGTCTGTCGTTCCTCTTCCTGGCATAAATCCAAACTGCATTTCGTCAATCTTCACTTTCTTCCTTATCCTCCTCTCCATCACCCTTTCCAATACCTTCATTCCATGCTCCAATAACTTTTTGTCTCGATACGATCCACAGTCCAGAGGGTCACCTTTCCCCTTGTATAGAGGGACAAGGGTACTCAGTTCCCAATCCACTGGAATGCGGCCTTCTTTCAACACCAGATTGCAGATCTCTGTCATTCTCTTCACACCCCAATTTCCCGCTGCCTTGAACATATCTCCCACAACTCCCGTCGGCCCTCCCGCTTTTCTACTCTTCATTGCTTTAATCGCTTCCTCAACTTCCTTCTCGGTTATCTTCTCTGCCGGTCCTAAAATTGGGTTACTCTCGATGTTGCTATCCCATTCATTCTCTGCATTCAACAGCATTTCCATATATCTCTTCCATCTTCCTTTAATTCCATCTGGGTCCACAACGATTTGACCCACTTCATCCTTCAAGCAACTGACCCCCATCACATCACACCTCTCTTTCGCTATCTGCTTTGCCAACCTGAATACCGCTCTCTGACCCTCTTCCAAATCCAAACGTTCTCCGAACATTTTCCGACATGCCTCCTGCGCCTTTGCTACCTCTTTCTTTGCAGCCTCCTTGGCTGCCTTATAACTTTCATGCTCTTTCTTTTCTGTCCCCGTACCCTTCGCCTTCTGCCACTCCTTGAACTTCTTCCTCTTCTCGTCAATCTTCTTTCCAACTTCATCATCCCACCACCATGTTTCCCAGTGCCTCGGTGATCCTTTTGTCCATCCAGATACCTCACCAACGGCTCCCAACAGACTTTCTTTCATTGACATCCAACCATTTTCAAGCTCAACCACATCATCCTCTACCAGTCTACCATACTCAGCCTCTCTTTTAATGCCTCCCTCACTGTCACCTCTTTCAACCCCCACACCTTCATTCTCGGTTGGTACTTCACCTGCCGAGCTCTCCTCGCACCTTTCAACCTTATGTCGCAGACAACCAAGTGGTGCTGTGAAACAGCCTCCTCCCCCGGGATCACCTTTGTGTCCCGGAGGTGCCCCTTATCTCGCCTACGCACCATCATGTAGTCAACGGTTGTCGTCGACCCACCTGACGTGTATGTAACAAGCTTATTATCCTCTTTCTGGAACTGAGTATTCCAAATCAACAAATCAGCTCCATCAGCAAACTCCAAAATCCTTTCACCTTCTCCATTTCTCACACCATATCCGTAACCCCCATTAACTCCCTCAAAACCGTCCATACTCCTTCGCACATGTCCATTTCGGTCTCCTCCTACCACAACAACTTCCTTATCTTTCACGTTTTCCATCAGCTTCTCTATTGCACACCAGAACTTGTCCTTCTCTTCATCGCTCCAACAACAACAACAACATGCATTTTAAGGCCATTTTCCCTGCAAGAGCGGGGGTTAGCCTTGCAGTCCCCATGACAATCTTCTCCATTTTGCCCTATTTTCTGCATCTCTCCTTGTTAACCCCCTTGCCCGCATGTGTTCACCGTCTTTAGCCAAGTCTTTCTCGGTCTTCCCCATCCTCTACTTCCTTCTACATTCATTTCCATCACTCTTCTCAACCAGTCACTTTCATCCTTCCTCAACACATGACCAAACCATCTCAACCTGTTCCTCTTCACAACATCAATTACAGGCTCGATTCCCATCATCTTTCGCAATTCATCATTTGTCTTCCTCTCTCTCAGCGACACTCCGCACATCCACCGAACCATTCACATTTCCACCCTTTCCAGCCTTAGTTGCTGCTCTCCATTCATGACCCATGTCTCGCTCCCATAAATCATAACACTTCTCACACATGCAGCATACACTTTTCCCTGCAGCTTCAACGACACTCCCCTCCTCATCAGCACACCACTCAGTTCCCGAAACTTCTTCCATGCACATCTCACTCTAGCAACCTTTGCCGAGTCTGATCCACCTTCTCCATTCAGCATGTCTCCGAGATAGCAAAATGTTTTCACACCTTCCAGCTTCACGGCGTCTCCAAGATCCAACTCAACATTTCCTCCATCTGCAGCTCCCTCTGTGCACACCTTACATTTGAATGTCGCTGCCACACTGGTTAATGACCCTCTCGGACCACTACATTTTTGATGAACCCACTCAGCGAACATTGTACATTGAATGGAGTTCACTCCGACACCCTTCCTGCACACAGCACATGGCCACTTCCCAGTTCTTTCCACCTCACCACATACGTTACCACTTGCCATCACCTTCGTCTTTCCTATATTCACCTTCAAACCTTTTGTCTCCATACTTTCCTTCCACTTGTTCATCTTTTCCTTCAGTCCATCCATACTTTCCGCAATCAACACCAGATCATCTGCATACAGCAACTCCCACGGTAAACCCTCCTTTACGGTCTGAGCCAGCACCTCCAGCACAGCTACAAATACTAGTGGACTTAGTACCGACCCCTGATGCACTCCCACCTTCACCTCAAACTCAACACTGTTCCCGTCCTTCGTCCCTGCAGCTGTGCGCGCTCTTTTGTACATTGCCATCACAACTCTGATCAACCATTCCTCCACTTCTAACTTCCTCAATGCCCATGTCAATACTTGGTGTGGAACCCCATCGAATGCTTTCTCCAGATCAACAAACCCAAGAAACAACTTCTTCCTCTTCTCCATGTACTTCTCCTGCAACTGCCTCACAATAAAGAGCGCGTCTGTCGTTCCTCTTCCTGGCTTAAATCCAAACTGCATTTCGTCGATCTTCACCTTCTTCCTTGTCCTCCTCTCCAACACCCTTTCCAATACCTTCATTCCATGCTCCAATAACTTTATCGCTCGGTGCGAGCCACACTCCAGAGGGTCACCTTTCCCCTTGTATAGAGGGACAAGGGTACTCAGTTCCCAATCCATTGGAATGCGGCCTTCTTTCACCACCAGATTACTGATCTCTGTCATTCTCTTCACACCCCAACTTCCTGCTGCCTTCAACATATCTCCCACAACTCCCGTCGGCCCTCCCGCTTTTCTACTCTTCATTGCTTTTATCACTTCCTCAACTTCCTTCTCAGTTATCTTCTCTGCCGGTCCTAAAACTGGGTTACTCTCTATGTTGCCATCCCATTCATTCTCTGTATTCAACAGCATTTCCATATATCTTTTCCATCTTCCTTTAATTCCATCTGGGTCCACAACGATTTGTCCCACTTCATCCTTCAAGCAACTCACCCCCATCACATCACACCTCTTTCGCTATCTGCTTTGCAATCCTGAATACCGCTCTCTGACCCTCTTCCGAATCCAAGCGTTCTCCGAACATTTTCCTACATGTCTCCTGCGCCTTTGCTACCTCTTTCTTTGCAGCCTTCTTGGCTGCCTTATAACTTTCATGCTCTGCTTTTTCTGCTCCCGTACCCTTCGCCTTCTGCCACTCCTTGAACTTCTTCCTCTTCTCGTCAATCCTCTTTCCAGCTTCATCATCCCACCACCATGTTTCCGAGTGCCTCGGTGGTCCTTTTGTCCATCCACATACCTCACCAATGGCTCCCAACAGACTATCTTTCATTGACATCCAACCACTTTCAAGCTCAACCACATCATCCTCGACCCGACTCAGCCTCTCTTTTAATGCCTCCCTTACTGTCACCTCTTTCAACCTCCACACCTTCATTCTCGGTTGGTACTTCACCCGCCGAGCTCTCCTCGCACCATTCACCCTTATGTCGCAGACAACCAAGTGGTGCTGTGAAACAGCCTCCTCCCCCGGGATCACCTTTGTGTCCCGGAGGTGCCCCCTATCTCGCCTACGCACCATCAGGTAGTCAACAGTTGTCGTCGACCCACCTGACATGTATGTAACAAGCTTATTATCCCCTTTCTGGAACTGAGTATTACAAATCAACAAATCATCTCCATCAGCAAACTCCAAAATCCTTTCACCTTCTCCATTTCTCACACCATATCCGTAACCCCCATGAACTCCCTCAAAACAGTCCATACTCCTTCCCACATCTCCATTTAGGTCTCCTCCTACCACAACAACTTCCTTATCTTTCACGTTTTCCATCAGCTTCTCTATCGCACACCAGAACTTGTCCTTCTCTTCATCGCTCCGACCAACCTGCGGAGCATATCCCGAGATGATGTTCACCAAGAGCTTTCCAATCATCATTTTCACCATCATCAACCTATCACTCACTCTGGTCACACTCACCACACTGTCTACAAACTCCTCAGAAAACAGGACACCAGCACCAGTCACCCCCTCCGGGCACCCTTGCCACACAAACTTGTATTTCTGTCCCTACCTACCCTTCACCATTCTCACACCCTTCCATCTCGTCTCTTGCACACAACATATGTCCACTCTTCTTCTGACCAATACTTCCACCACTTCTCCTGATCTCCCTGTCATTGTCCCTACATTCCATGTCCCAAACCTCAGAAACCGATCTCCACTTCGGGCTGTACCCTGCCCATATGTAGTTGTAATTGTCATGGTTCTCTTTTTGAGGCAATGTTTTTATGGCCGGATGCTCTTCCTGACGCCAACCCTCTTAGTCGCCTCTTACGACACGCAGGGATACGGTGTACCTATTCTAACCAGGGTACACACCGTACACACCAGTCCAAGTCAATTCATGTAAAACTAAAAGCACAAGGATGGCCGAGTCGTCCTCCCAAATACATTACACATACAAGCTCCTCCACAAGCTTGAGATCACCATTGATAACAAAGAAAAGGTTCGTTTACACTGAACGTAAAGTAGCTAAGATGGCCAGGCATACAGAATGTAAACCCAACACTTTCGAAGGTGATGATGCACGAAAGAAGATGCTTGATGCTTGATGAAATGAAAATGAAAATGCTTGATGAAAATGCTTGATGAAAATGCTTGGTGCACGTCTCTTCATCGCTCCGATATTAAAATATTAATATTCGATCGGAGATAGGTTTAAAATATTTATCGATAGGAGAAAATCTCCTCCCACGTACCCCATTCCCCATGTGTAATACTGTACTTTCAAAATGACTTATGACTGCTCAATGAAGTATTTTGCACTGTTTCTTTACACAGACTTAGACTACTCACTGGGAACTTTTAAGCTGTCGTTGCTAATGCAAAATCTTTGTTTCAAATAATCTTTTAAACATAATGTTCAGCATTTAGATGAAAGAGTGCCTATTTCAAGATGGTTAACCATAATTCTTCTGTTTCTGAATGCAAATTGGGCTCACGGAAATATAGGAAATACGAAAAATATCCATGGATGAGAGGAATTTAATTCGTACCATTTCCTGTTAATGCAATTAGCTATGGCAGCCGTGGTGATATGAAAACAGACAAAAAAAAAAAAAACACACACACACACACACACACACACACACACACACCTGCTTTCATCAATAGTTGCAAAAACCGAGTGTAATTTCATTTTAAGTGAATTCAATTGAAGGTGATCAGCCTGTGCCTCATGGTTAAACTTCCACAGTCCAGCCTAACTGAACACCTCAACTCTCTTATTCCTTGCTTCTCTGGTCTATGGAACGACCTTTCAGAGGCTGTTCAGGCTCGCTCTTCTCTCTAGGGAGTCATTCAAGCATTGCGTCACCATCTAGTATTGCGCCCATTTTGACCCATGCTCTTTATTATCCCCATTAACCTGTCCGAACCCAACCATCCTATTTGCTAGTTTGTTTCCTCCCTTCCTCCCCTCCTCTTCTCCTCCCTTTCCTCTTTTCTTGTTCGTTTATTCCTTTGATGTTTGTCCCACTGTCAGTTATATCTTTGCTTCTGCTAATGAAGAATAAAGGGTAACTTTTGTTTTGAATGGAGTATACTCGACAATTGACGTTTTAGTTTTTAAATATTATTGATACCTTACTAATAATTTTGCAGTGAATGTTGTAGTCTGTAGTGGTAGCAGTGGGCTGTGATTAAGCCTGGCTGACCTTCAAGTTCGGTTTCACGGTCAACATACCTACTTTCTCTTCTTGTTTGAGCAGGATTTTATTTATTTAATTGGTTACATCTTCCGAGAAAGCTTCTGCTGAACTCGGTTGTCAAACTTACTGCGTCAGCAAATGATATCAGCAAAAACAGCACGCGCTTTTAACCGAAATAAAACAAAGAAGCAATCTGAAGCTACAGTTGTCATCAGCAGACAGTTTTAATGTGCCAGTGGCACATGATCCACAACAAAGCGTTAAATCATTTTTTAAATGGCAGGATTCCAATGATTGGTTTGAATAGGACTAAACACTATAACTGAGAAAGCACAATAACAGCACAGACTTCGCAGTTGCCAAACAGTTTCTGTTATTACAAATCATCAAAGGTAAAATCATGTTAATTTATTTAATATCTTAACTTAACAAAAACCGAAGAGCACTGCCGGCTTCAACCAAGAACATGACGGTTAAGGAGAAACAATATGATCCTCATACAATCGTTGACTATAGTTTTGATTTGTGCCACTCAAAATACATGCATTTGGTCTCGCAACACGTTTGTCAGAGGAATACGGGACTTTGTCCAGGTGGTTGTCTCTCTCCGTTGGTGGATAATTCAAATAAGAGTGTTTGTTTTTCAACTGAAGGTGTCAAAAGTGTGCTCACCACTGAGAAACAGAGTAAACCTGACATTTAAGGCAGTAATGCTTCATCATCGGTGTACAGTGGGCAGAGTTGTGCTTTGCTTGTCATGATTTCTGGAAATGTTACCATTCCAGAAATTGCCAATACGGGACTTTTAAAATGCATGAAAGCTGATGAGCGCTTTTAAATGCAATTTTCAACATTTAAATGAAAGGGTCGCAATTTCAAAATGGCTTGCCATAATTGCTATTCGAAGATGCAAATTGGACTCGCAAAAATGTAGGAAATACGAGAAATATGCTTAGATGAGAGGTGGCGAGTTCCTATCATTTGGTGTTCATACAGGGGAGTGACGGCAGTGGAGGACACACACTCACAGTTTTGTGTCCGGCCGTCACGCTACGTCATTACGTCTATGATGTCATTACGACGGCTGACTCCACCGACCGACATTTTAATTTACTAGTACACCCGCTCACTACGGGAGTGGCAGAAAGGGTCATTCCTCTTTGGGGGTATATAGATTACAGTCTATATGGTCGGGTCTCAAGAACATTGGGTGTGTGTTCATTTACCAAGTTTCTTGTGGAGAGATCGCCATTTGGTTGAAGCATTCGATCAAGCACTCCATTCAAAACTGTTAAGGAATGGCGAGCTTGGCAAGAGAAAACCTTAGCCAAAACCTTAGCTGGTAAATGAGCACACCCTGGTCTTCCTCCCTTTCAGTTTCATGGTAAACGGCAGGAAAAGTGGGTTTCATTGGTGGTTTTCAAAACATTGTTTCATTGGTGGGGTTTCAAAAGGCCGCGATGAAAAATGCCACTTTTGCAGCAGGAAGGGTCATGTTATTTACCCAACCCTTGTGGGGTATATAGATTACAGTAGATCTTCGCTCAGTTCTGCAAGTTAAGCTTACCTTACGGATGTCAGGATTCCTCCAAATTTCTTTGTTCAATGTTATAAACAGCATTAGCGACTGTTTAAAAAGCTAATCATACGTGTTTGTGGTTTATAATATATTACAAGCCCAGCTACTCTGCTGTTAGACTTCCAGACTTTTTTTTTTTTTTAAACTTCCAACCACCTATGCTAATGGTACATCAAAGTGTGGTTCCAGATTGCAATTGATAACAGAAGAAGTGATTTAGTGCCATGATCCATCCTCATAGGATGCTGTTGTTGATGCTTTGGGTGCCTGTATTTCGTTGAATGACTGATTGCCGCAATACTTGCTTGGCATGTGGATACAAGGTGGTATTATCAGCAAACAGAAGCCCAGCAATAAAATCTGTCTGCGTCTTTGACCGACTTATCACACAGTCTTGTGTGGTTGAATAGTTTGCTGTCATTTCTTGTGTGTTGGGCAATACCGGGTGTTGACGAGGCACACTTTAGAAGTAGAGAAAAGTTCTATACCAAAAGAGGTGTTTGCCAACACATCCTTGTTTTACACCATTATTAATGGTAAAGTGTCTTAAGAGGCTAACTCCATTTCATACAGCTGTTTTAGGTGGCAATTGATCCCTTCATGAAAGGCCTGGGTTATGTTTGTAAGTCTTGCAGGGCATCCTGCTCTCTCTAGGCAAGTGCAGTCCAAAAAGTCAAATTATTTAGTTAGAACAACCCAGACCAGGTGGAGAAGACATCTTTGCTCTCTTAGGTAGCAACAGACCGACATACTACCCACGTTCAACCGACGTCTGAAACGTCTCTATCTTTTCTATCGCTCACAATAAAAAAAGTATTCAAAATTAAAAGATAAACTATGATTTGCAGCTTTTCAGACCAAATATGGTACAATTCATGAAAAAAAAAAATAACTTTTTCATGAATCAGCTGGTAGCCACCTTCAAATTCCAGCATGCACAATAGTTAACTAATTAATTAGATTCTAATCATGTTTAGAATAGATGGATTGTAAATCCCAAATTAGGTCTGCTAAGACTGTGTTTAGTAGGGGCTTTCCCCTCTCACCCTCCATCCCTTTGTATATTTCACTGTTAAATGTGTTTTTTCTTAATTTATTTATTTGATTAACAAACTTTCCTTTCTTCTCGCTGGTTGTGCAAGCAACGGTCTTCAAGATGAGTACTCTCGTTTCTCTTTTGAATCTGACCAATTGATGATGTACTTGAGCCAATCAACCAATGGACGTCCTTGGCATCACGCGAAAGATGGGTTTGAACTGGGTTTTTGAGGAAAACGTTGAGTTGAGAGCCCGTAACCTCTCGGGTGAGGTCTGTGTCAGAGTTCGACTGGCAGTGCCGCGGCTGCAGACACCTGCATCTCCGTACGATTTCAATTTTACAAACCTGTCAACCATGGAGAAGGAACAGGAACGCATCTCCATATCAACAATGGTCTAATGAGCCAATTTAGCACATTCTCTATTAGTGCTCTCTTCTCCAGGAATGTATCCTGAGCGCAAAGCAAGCTTTTACTGTATATATTATTATATTTACATACACATGTATATAATCTTTGCGTGATTTATTGATGATGGTGTGTGTGTACGTCTCTGACAGCATGGTGCAGAGGTAGCCCATTCACCTTTGAACTGGCGAGTCTGGGTTTGATTCGTAAAACGGTTTCAATCTCGGTCTGACTATAAATTGTCGAGTTGGTGCTTTGCAGCCAAGGCGTTGCATCAGCGAATACACTTTGCAGCCAAGGCGTTGCATCAGAGAATCATTCAGATTGATATAATGGTGGATGTCCAGTCTGATATCATGAGTTGGTTGACGCAAAAAATCCCATGGTGGCTTCGTTGAAGGTTTGCTCCTCTTTTTCCCCCCAAACCAAATTCCCCATTCTCTTCAATCTCATTCCTGCCTCCAGGTCTCCTCTCCCAACCCCTCAGTGATACTGCAAGCCCTCGTCCTTCCAAATTTCCAGCTTTCTTTCCTGAGCGTTTCCACTGTGTCCATCTTGTCCGCCCCATGTATCCTCTCCTGCCCCCATTACTCCCCACACCCATTATTTGTCCAAGTCTGTCACTATCTTGGTCTTTGCCCTGCTGTTGGTGTTTCCCCCACTCTACTATTCCCTTTGTCTTGTTGCATCCTGATCCATTCAGTGTACTCGTACTAGCTCTTCCATAAACTTCGACTATGTAGAAAAAAAAATTGAAAAAAAGGACGAGCCTAGTTACCACCGGCATTTTGGTTTCTAAGTTTATGCCTTAACTGTTCTGTTCTTTTTTGATAATCCTTGGAAATATCTTGCATGTTATTGACTTCATGTTTATATTTTTGAAGAGTTAAACAAAACTAGAACTGCCACTTTAAAACTGCTAGCAGTGATGACCGGTTTACTCGCACCCACTTTTGATGCAACCCCACTGTTGATACAACCCCACTTTTGATACAACCCCACTTGTGATACAACCCCACTTTCATTGGACATGCTTTGACACAACCCCCTTGGAGACAACCCCGACACACACACACACACACACACACACACACACACACACACACACACACACACACACATCCCCCCTACCCCCTCCCACACACACACCCACACCCCTCCCCCCACACGCACACCCCTCCAAACACACACACATCCCTCCCCCCCCACACACACACATCCCTCCCCCCACACACACACACACACATCCCCCTACACACACACACACACACACACACACACACACACACACACACACACACACACACACACACACACACACACACACACACACATCCATACACACACACACACAAACACACACACATCCTCCCCACCCCATCCATTTTAAAAAATATTTTCGTTTAATTAACGATATCTGCCACCCGTGGAAGAACGTCCTGCCGTGGCATGACGTCATCCATGGCCCGTGCCGTATGTCAGCGTAGAACGAAGTATCCCGTCGATCTAACTTGGTCAAATTTTTCTTGATTGTCACCAAATTTGTTGTGGTATTTTGTTAACTCATCCGAGGCAATACGACAATCGAAATCCGATTTGAAATCGGAGCCAAATTGACGCTGTAAGGTGTGCCTGCACGTGTGGATATTTTACCTGTGGAAGATTCACTTTGGAAATGCGCTCCATTTAAAATGTTAGATTTTGGATAACTTCGTCATTGTAAATCGGATTTCCACAAATTAAAGGTCACCATTGCTTGCAGATACCTCTCTTTCTCCTTAAAATTGAAGACAGGATGAACTTCAGAGCGAGAAATGAGCCGAGGCGGCGGAGAGTTTTACAATGTTATTTTCCAATGTAAATGACAATATCGTGTAGTTTTCCGAAAATTCATCACAATTTGCCCAGATTTGTTGCATTCGAATGTTAACATCCTCTAGCGACAGTCAAATCCGAAGACAATTTAATTTCGAGCTCCCCTTACCTCGTGAGGTGGTTGTCACATGGCCTGGTCAAAAAGAAGATATGCAGGTTGCAAGGTCAGACATATATATGGTGGTGGCCATCTTGGATTTTGACGTGGCGACCCAATTTTCGATAGCGTTCTTCCTTGTGCCTAGATACACCCACACACCAAATTAGAAGTTGCTACTTCGCTTATTTTTCAAGATATGCAGGTTGCAAGGTCAGACATATATATGGTGGCGGCCATCTTGGATTTTGACGTGGCGACCCAATTTTCGATAGCGTTCTTCCTTGTGCCTAGATACACCCACACACCAAATTAGAAGTTGCTACTTCGCTTATTTTTCAAGATATGCAGGTTGCAAGGTTCAGACATACATGGTGGCGGCCATCTTGGATTTTGCCGTGGCGACCCAATTTTCAATAGCTGGCGCATGCGCAGATGGGTTGCACTGCGATGCCACTAAAAAGCGGCTGAGAAAACCACGCATGCGCAGATCGCGGACATGATTCATTTCGATTTCCATCTTTATTTAATTTCCGAAAAGACGTCTGCATTCGAAAATCGCGTGATGACGTCACGACGTAAATGCATTTCTTCATATAACTTCAGATCGACTGGATGGATTTTGACGAAATAAACGGCATCGTGTAGGGCATTTAATTGCGCAAATTTCAAGACCAATTACGACCACGACAGCCATTTCCTTCTCGCACAGCACCAAACATTCTAATGTGTCAATCCCGTCAACCCTGCGCATGCGCAGGTGGTGCGACGAAGCACTTAAACGCTGAAAAAATCGCGCATGCGCAAATGGTAGCGCTGAATTGGAAGGTCACATGTGCACGCTTACGTAATATGTGGATGGATGTTTGCGTATGCGCAAATGGGCCACTGTATTTTCGTGTATTACGTACGCGCTTTGATGGGCGGGGCGTATGGTGTTCATGAAATGGTCAAATGCGGAAGTGCTGGAAGCAGTTGCGATGGTGTCGCACGATCTCTTCTCGCGGTCCACAAGATTATCACAGAGAGGTGCAGCTTCCAGCGTTTCTAGATCTGATCCAGGCCTATCCAACGAGACCAGTCCCAGCATTCTAGGCCCAATGGTTGTCTCAGATGGACCCGACAACGGACGTGTTTGTTTTAACTCGAGCCGATTCGATCAGAGACGTGCTGGCGAACATAACCAGTCATATATTTTGAACGCGTGGCTCGATTTTTACAAAATAAACTTTTTCTTGCAGGGCTTAACCGTGCGCTGACAACGATACCGAGTTTGACCCTGAGAGAGCCGTTTTGCGCCGCAAAGGCGCCTTGTTCCCCGTGATGACCATGTCGTGCTGCATAAATTATCATATATTACCGGCGGCGCGTTCCGCGCTAGAACTGCCATTTGAGTTTGAGAACAAGTCAGAATAGTCAGAATTTGAGCAAATCTGTTTCATTCGTTTGTTAATATGCCTCAGCTATTGACAAATCTACAATTATAATTTTTTTGGAGGTTGAAATGACCGCGGGAGATCGCGTTATAATGATGACGTCCTGGATGGACATCTTCTTCTTCAGTCCCTCATTACTTTCAGTGAAATACGATCGAGTTAAAAATAGTCAGAATTTGAGCAAATCTGTTTCATTTGTTTGTTACTATGCCTCATCTATTGACAAATCTGCAATTATAATTTTTTTTGAAGTTCAAATGACCGCGGGAGATCGCGTTATCGTGAGCACGTTATGGAAAGACAAAATGGTGTGTTTCTTCTTCTTTGAACAATAAAGACTTATAGCTTCGCGACCGTACATCCAATCATCTTGAAATTTTGCACACTTGTTACTCTTCATGACTTCTACTACAGTATGAAGTTTCACGTCGATCAATAAAGCGATTCAAGAGATATCCATTTAAAAAAAAAAATCGTTTAATTAACGATATCTGCCAAACCACGTGACCTATCGCAAATTCTAAAATGACATTTTAGTAGACTGACATGCTGAACAGACCTGTGAAGTTTCTCCTCGATTGGATCAAAAATGAGGGAGGAGCTACGTTTTAAAGGTTCATGCTTTAAACCGTCATAACTCTGCAACCATGTGTCGGATGACGTCGCCCTCGCTGACTTTTTTGTTCGTCATGGGCATGCGATTCTGCGTGCAAAGATTGGCCTCGATCTGTTCAGCCGTTGCAGAGAAAAAGGGGTTTTCGTGTTTTCACGAAAAACAAGATGGCGGCCGAACCACGTGACCTGCGACATCATAATTACCATTAAAATATTCTACAGACCGAGTCCCTCCTATGGTGAAAATTTTATCTCAATCGGCCCTATTATTGCAGAGAAAATGTTTTTTAAAGGAAATTAAAACTGAAAATGGCAATCGCACTGATGTCGGATGATGTCGTGGCCTGGGAGGACAAAATGGTGTGTTTCTTCTTCTTTCAACAATAAAGACTTTAGCTTCGCGACCGTACATCCAATCATCTTGAAATTTTGTACACTTGTTCCACCTGATGAGAGCTACATTGCATTAAAAATTCAAGTCGATCCATGCAGTGGTTCAAGAGTTACAAGCTTTTTAAAATTTAACTTCCATTATTTATTGCGGCCAAACCATGTGACTTAAAAAAACGTCTCAAGTAACGATTAAACATCCCCCCATGAGGAACATTTGTGTAAAGTTTCCACTCGATACCTCCACAAATTATGGAGCTGATTCCATTTCTAGTTTGAGATTTGAAAACGTCATAACTCTGAAACCACGTGTCGGATGACATCGTGCTCGCTGACTTTTTTGTTTGTCATGGGTATCCGAATACGCATGCCAAGTTTGGGCTCGATCCGTTCAGCCGTTGCGGAGAAAAAGGGTTTTTTGTGTTTTTTCACGGAAAACAAGATGGCGGCCGAACCATGTGACGTATGACTTCGAAAATTTTCGCATTCTGAGTTTTTTTTAACTAAGCATCTGGGGGAAAAAATCTCTTTTTCGGGGGAGAAAAACTGTGTTTGACGAATTCTAACCTCTTAACGTTAGCATTTTTGATATACTCAATACACATGTTTTTTGTTCCCATTGCAGAGTTCTTTAGAATGAGCCATTCCTCAAATTTTTCCATTGAGCCGTTTCGGAGATACAGAGGGGCAAAGTTGAAGGTGTTTTACAAGATGGCGCCCATACCACGTGACCTATGACGTCATTAGCATTAAAAAATTCTACGAGCCTAGCCGATCATTTGATGAAAATTTCCTGTCAATCCGACCAGCGGTTGCTGAGAAACTTAATTATGAAGTTTTCGGAGGTGCAAAATAGGGTGGAAGAATAATTATCTATCTATAATTCCAGTAATCTCTGTTTGTTTGTACGTTTGTACGTTTGTTTGTCTGTGACCGCTGTTTCTCGACAACCACGGGTCCGATATACTTTTAACTTGCCAGGTATATTGCTGGGGACCCGAGGATGTGCCTTTTCAAGGTTTCATATTAATCGGACAATTACTTACCGAGCTATGTCCAAAAAACGATTCAACCAATCAGAGAGCAGCGAACTATCGCGTGTGCCGAACGTGGCGGACACACTCTGCCTCGGATGGCACATTTGAGAGCGTATTCATTTATTTCACGTTTGCAAACTATGTTGGCGTTAAACTATGTTTTAAAACTAATAAAAACGAATTTGCGATTCATTCGCTTTCCTGCGCGTTTGTGCACGCGATGGCGATTTCTTTACCAAACTCCGGAAGCCGTTCGCTTTGGACCAAACCATTTCATGTAAATAGAGGGGGGGGGATATAATTTTAGATATAGATATAGTACGGGCAATGCCCTAGTCTATCTATAATTCCACTAATCTCTGTGTGTATGTTTGTTTGTATGTTTGTCTGTGACCGCTGTTTCTCGACAACTACCGGTCCGATATACTTGAAACTTGCCAGGTATATTGCTGGGGACCCGAGGATGTGCCTTTTCAAGGTTTTAAATTAATCGCAGAAGTAGTTACCGAGCTATGTCCAAAAAACGATTCAACCAATCAGAGAGCAGCGAGCTATCACGTGTGCCGAACGTGGCGAACAGACTCTGCCTCGGATGGCACATTTGAGAGCGTATTCATTTATTTCCCGTCGGCAAACTATGTTGGCGCTATGTTGGCGTTAAACTATGTTTTAAAACTAATTAAAACTAATTTGCGATTCTTTCGCTTTGCGATGCGATTTGCGATTGCGTTAAACTATGTTTTAAAACTAATTAAAACTAATTTGCGATTCATTCGCTTTCCTGCGCATTTGTGCACGCGATGGCGATTTCTTTACCAAACTCCGCAAGCGCCAAGCCGTTAGCTTTGGACCAAACCATTTCATGTAAATAGAGGGGGGGGATTGTCACCGTACTCGCAAGCCGTTCGCTTTGGACCAAACCATTTCATGTAAATAGAGGGGGGGGATTGTCACCGTACTCGCAAGCCGTTCGCTTTGGACCAAACCATTTCATGTAAATAGAGGGGGGGGATTGTCACCGTACTCGCAAGCCGTTCGCTTTGGACCAAACCATTGCATGTAAATAGAGGGGGGGGATATACTTTTAGATATATATATAGTACGTGCATGCCCTAGTAAGAAAAACTCTAGCAGTAATAATAGGTTACTCTCCATCTCATGGAGAGTAAACCTAATAAGAAAAACTCTAGCAGTAATAATAGGTTTCTCTCCATTTCATGGAGAGTAAACCTAATAAGAAAAACTCTCGCAGTAATAATAGGTTACTCTCCATTTATGGAGAGTAAACCTAATAAGTGCACAAAAACTAGCCTCTCTGGAAGCTGTATAAACTACACTTAGTTAATGGATTCCAATATGTTTAATCGAATATCTTTGGAGCACTCGCTTTTACTTGAGGTTCATAGACCCAGACTTTGCTTACCAGGTTTATGAAAAGGTGAGTTTCACATAAACAGTTACACATTTTTTCCAAGACCTGCTGTTGTATGTACCTTTTACATGCTTACCCTTTTTGCCTTCCTCATCTCTCCTTCAAACCCCAAACGTTCCAGCCTTGCACATGCTGTGAAGACGGGGCGTTTGCTGAAGGCTTCTGCATGGAGTGTTCCGAGTGGCTGTGCAAGACGTGCGTCGATGCACATCAACGCGTTAAGTTCACCAAGGACCATTTGATAAGGCAAAAAGATGAAGCTTCTCAAGGTATCATTGATGAGTACAGACTTCTTCTCCTCTTTTAATGTTAATGAGTGAGTGGATATGATGATGGTTAATTTGGTAGAAAAGATCACATGTATGAATGGGAGTTGACATTAGATGAAGATGTCTGCCTTCATGAGACTGGAGGGAGGATTTCATGACTGCAGACACTTGTAAGCTTAATTTCCCCATTTTTATTTTTTGTTTTGGTAGGCTGAATGTATTTTTGTTTCATGTTTTATTATTTACTATCGCACTAATGTAGGGTTTCCAGCTTGTACACGAATCATATTAATTACAAAGACATTAATGACCCACCTTTAGAGGCCATTTTTCCCCGCAGAGCAGGGGTTGGCTTTTTTTGGGCACCGTGGTCCCCTTTCTGAGGCAATGTTTTATGGCCGGATTCTCTTCCTGCCGCCAACCCTGTTAGTTGCCTCTTGCGACACAGGGAATTACCAGTGAACTGGTACTCAATTTGCCGACCTCGGAAGGATGACGGGCTGAGTCAACCCCCCGGCGTTAATTCAGCGATCGACCGGATTCGAACCCAGGATCCTGGGATCCCAAGTTGGCACCCTAACCGCTAAGCCAACACCAGGCTTTACAAAGACATTGATACTACATAGAAATCATCTATAATTTAACATCATGAGTAAACTGTGGACAAACTTGTATGTAATATGAGATTTGAACCTGGGTTCCCCACATCAATCGCCAGGGGTTCAGATGAGAATACTGACTGACCAACCTGAGCATTAACATCTCGATTTTGAAGATTTTGGGAAAGACACAAACTTCAGTCCTATCTCATACATAACTTCATTTTTCTTTGCAATGCCATATCTTATAATTCAAATATATATGGAAATATCTGAGCTGTAATTGGTTCTTAAAAAAAACAACCGTCATACAAAATAAAAATTTAACCCAAAAATGTTGACCATTATCCATTCTACTGTCTTTTATGTTCTCTGTAGGTCCCTTCTGCCAGAAGCCCGTGTTCTGCCCTTACCATAAGCAAGAGCCCCTCAAGCTTTTCT
>NC_136261.1:133721396-133831396 GCF_964187855.1 Myxine glutinosa
ACCACAATACTACACAGGCTTGGACACTCTGAGAGCTACGATTTCGCCTTGGAGTTGGAAACTGCTCTCGCCAAGGTCCTGGATGAAGTCTCAACTTATCTTACACCACAAATTGTGACAGGAGAGGGCAACCTTGTATTCCACTGTGAGTGGGACAACTTGAATAAAACCACTACCAGTGTGCACGGCAGCAACATTGTAAACAGTGCTGGAGGAATCATGGTGCAGGAGGTCAAGCCCGGGTTCGAGAGCAGCAAGGACCGAATGCTACCTACCATCAATAGGTCACAACAGCGTAGCCTGAAGGTCGACACACCAAAAACTCTCCCACCCTTGCACTTTACTCGCGTTGGCCCGAAGTTCCCTGAAGGCTCATCATTCACACCGCCAGCAGAGAATGACACAGTCTATGCCACTACGATGCAAGAGTACTACATCTGGCTCTTCATCAGATACATCGGAAGCTGTGGCCTGCAGCCTGTGCCTGGGCTAGGGGGTTTCACCTCTGCAACTGGTTCTCCCCCACCCAGCAAATCAACAGTCGACTACTGCACGCCTATCCACCAACCGATCACAGACAACGCAGTTGTTCGTGAGCTACTGAAGCGTTCCGAGGCAGCAACTGCTGAGGTGGGTCAGAGATGGGTCCTGAATACATTTGATCTGGGTGTCTGCATGAAAGCCCTTCCCATCATCTGGCGCTGGCCAAATGAATTTGCTAGTCATGTAGTAACGATTGGACCCTTCCACACATCCATGAACTACATCGGGATGCTCACTGGACACAAGATGCGTGGTTCTGGATATGCAGAGATTCTCTTTGAGGCACAACTAGTAACAAGTGGATCTCTCAAAGGTGTTCTCAGTGGAAAGGCCTACGCAAAGTCCCTCTTTTGCCTCAAAACAGTGTGTGAGGCAATGGAGAGGCTGTTGATGGAGAGATTCACTGAGGAGGAGAACATCATGATCTCTGACCCTGCTGTGCTTCTCAGAATGACCCAGTCTTGCAACCGAGAGCACCTCGATGAAGCCCTCAAAGACCCCTCAACTCTACTCCTCATCAAAAAGTACCATGCCTTTGAGGAAAAGGTGCGCAAGGGCCACCTGGGGAAGACAGCTGCCTTCTGGATGTCGTTCATTACCCACTGCCATCTTGTCTTCATGCTCCTCCACTCTGTGAAGACCAACAACCTCCAGCTGTTTCACAAGTGTAACGGAGAGATGGCAGATATCTTCTTCGCCTTTGACGGACACAACTACTCCAGGTTTGTGTAGCATACATGGTAAAATGTATAACCATCACTGAGTAGATTTTAATTGATACTTGGGTTCATGTATTATGAGAGGAGCTATTCCAATAAATGTCTACAGTATTTCCCTCTCTGTACTTTACAGATATCTGACTTGGCTGGAAGTCCACCTGACAAATCTGGAAAGCACGCACCCAGGGGCCAAGGACCTGCTTACTCTCCTGGGGTACTATGTGTTCAGCGGAGAAGACTGCACCAGTGCCTTCAAAGGGAAGGGAAAAGTCGGGCCCTTGAAAAAGCTGGAGAAGAATCCCAGGTTTCACAGGGCATTCGGTGAACTGGGTGACAACTGGGATGCCAACCCTGAGGTGGAGAGGCAGTTAGAAAAATTCACCTGTGTGATGTACGGCCAGAGTCGCGAGTCATCAGTGGACATTGTCCGTGCCAAGCTGCTACGAAAAATGGTGGGAGAGGACAAGACCCTCACATCCAAGTCCAAGGTTGATCTGGCTCGCCTTCCTCCATGCCAGTCTGCCCTGAAGCCGCACATCCAGCGTGTGAACCACCGCGTAGCATTGTACAAAAGAGCCGATCAACCTATCATCGAAAAGCCAAAACCTTATGAGGAGCAAGGATGGATAAGGACTGATGAAGGACTGTTGAAACCAATGTGGTCCAGTGGTCCCATCCTACCAACCTCACTGGTGGATCTTCTGAACACAGGAGAGCACGAAGAGGAGGAGGAAGAGGAAGGAGAAGAAGAGTTTGACTCTGACGATTTCGATGAAAATGATGATGACTGACTCAGTGTAGAATCACTAATGCTAATGATGTTTATCTAAAACAAGCAAGAGAAGAGTGGTCACATTGAGTGCTAGGACTATTTTGACAGTTGTAATATTTAGAAAAATAAAACTTTGTGTTAACGTCTGTGTAGACGGACCTTAATATGAGTCTATTATTTCGTAAAACTGTGATTATTTTGTAAATAAAGCACTAATTAGCATACTAGTATACCATAGACACATGTAATCATGTTATGAATAGTTCTATCATGATCTATGCCCTTCAAAACATGGGTCTAGACACCTTCATTTTTCAATTATCTGCAATATTGGCTGAGATATGTCAAAAATCGTTTTTTTGATAATGGCAGCAGTAATTTGCATAAAAATGGTATGTGGGACATTTTTTCAGCTTGGGGCCATAGCTAGTCATTTTCTACACAATTTTTCCAATCTAGAAACACTGATTAGAAGTATATCTCCGGGGGGTGCAGGGGGACCTAGTCTTCCTACTAGACTATAGGGCTTTAAGGATATCAAGGTGATTTTTTAGCTATTCCAAAAAAAAAATTTTTGACCCCTGGGAGGCCCAAATGTACCTCGTTCACAATTCTGACCCATATATATATATATATATATATATATATATATATATATATATATATATAATATATATATATATACTGAAACGCAAAAGAAACTTACCACCTTTGAAACCTTTAAATATCAACAATAACACTGCGTGTAGTAAATGTGTGAACTTATTTGCGGACAATAGTGTCCTCACTGTCAGACAAAACGGTCACGGATGGTCACTTGAACCTTCAATGGTCACTTCATAGCACAGCTGTTGAACAGCCGTTTTGACTGTCAGTGATTAGCCAAGGGGTACGGGATGATTTTAATGAGCTGCACGTGATGTCTTGATATTGGCTTTAAAAAGGCCAGTGCAAAATGGGCATTTTGACCGAAACATTTGACCATTTTGACCATTTTGACCAACTTCAAAAAGACCGAAAACGTAAAATAAACTTACCACTTGTTTGAAATGTAATAAAATTGTAACAGTTCAAAATAAAACAAACCAACAATTGCTAATTGAAACATTGGCATTTTATTGATGACATGTCAAGTTTTTGACCAAGATACACCATCTCATCAGTTTGTTCTACAGTACAGAACAGCACAGGGTGCAATGTCAGTCCCCTTTCAATAGCGTGTGTGGCCACCATTGTTTTGGATACAGGCAGTGCATCATCGGCGTATACTGCCTACCAGTCTTTGGATGGATTGCTGCTGGATTCTGTCCCACTCAGTCCTCAATGTCTGAAGCAGCTCTGCCCGTGTCCTGGCCCTGCCAACTACGCGTCTCCCAAGCTCATCCCACAGGTGCTCTATGGGATTCAGGTCAGGGGAGAGCGCAGGCCACTGCATGGTGTTGATGTTCTCGCCTTGGAGAAATGCAGTGGTAAAGCGAGCAGCATGGGGACGAGCGTTGTCATGCTGAAAGGTTCTCAGTTCTGGGTGGTCTAGCAGGAATGGCAGCAGATGAGGTCGCAGGATGTTATCCACATACCACTGGGCGTTGAGATTCCCACCCACAACCACCAGTGGCGTCCTGTACCGGCCTGATATGGCGGCCCACACCATCACACTTGGGCCACCCCACCTGTTGGCTTGACGCACGCAACAATCGCCATATCGCTCGCCAGTTCTTCTCCAGACACGCTCACGCCCATCAGGACTGTCCACACAGAACCTTGACTCATCGCTGAAAGCGACCTCGTTCCACTGCACCAGGGTCCACCGCTGATGCTGCTGGCACCATCTCTGTCGGTTGCGGCGATGGGCAGCCGTCATCACGGGGCCTCTGTATGGTCTTCTGGCAGTCAGGCCATAGTCATGCAGTCGTCTTCGTGCAGTATCATTGGAGATCCGTGGGTTTGCACACCCCGGAGTTTCTGCCGCAGTGCGGGATGCTGGACGGAATCGATCCCGCAGGTGACTTCGGAGCATCTGCCTGTCCTGCCTTGCAGTGGTGACTCTTGGCCTCCCTGATCGAGGTCTGTCATCTGCAGAGTTGTGGAGGGTGTCTCTGTCCACCAGGGCCGATATCGTCTGGTGTGAACAGCCAAGGCGACGTGCCACCTCACGGTAGCTCAGTCCGCCTTGCAGCATACCCAGGGCACGCTGCCGTTGATCCCTTGACAATCATGGCATGTTGATTGAAATGCCCATTTTGCACTGGCCTTTTTAAAGCCAATATCAAGACATCACGTGCAGCTCATTAAAATCATCCCGTACCCCTTGGCTAATCACTGTCAAAACGGCTGTTCAACAGCTGTGCTATGAAGTGACCATTGAAGGTTCAAGTGACCATCCGTGACCGTTTTGTCTGACAGTGAGGACACTATTGTCCACAAATAAGTTCACACATTTACTACACGCAGTGTTATTGTTGATATTTAAAGGTTTCAAAGGTGGTAAGTTTCTTTTGCGTTTCAGTATATATATATTTTGGGAGCACTAATTGTAGAAACAACACCTACAACAGCAACAACCCTCCCCCTATCCTATAGGGGGAGGCTTAATAAGCCAGCCAAACAAGAGGTTATATTCTTGCCCTTTGGGGCCTTTATTATGTCGTGAATATGAGGAAATCATTAAGTAAGGACCTATATATATATATATATATATCGTTACTGACAACAATAAATAGGTGTTATTGACAGTGTGGATATGGAAGTTTCTCAAAGTATTTTTTATTACTCTTGGTTACCTCCACCACTGAAGGTGGATGGAAGTTATGTTTTTTCACCCCTGTTTGTGTGCATGTCTGTCTGTCCATTTGTCTATGAGCAGAATATCTCAAGCTATGGACAGATTCTAACGAAACTTGGTGGACAGGTTGTGGACGAGTTATAACTATACCAGGTGGATGAGTTTGGTAGTCGACAAAAACAAGCCAATTCGATTTTGATTAAGTTCTGGATGCAGATCCGGCCTGTCAGTAGGATACAAAACATAAACTGTTCAGCTTGGCTCAGGTATGCACTCTACTGAGTGCCATTTTAGTTCTTCTGTTTTATCACAGGTCCTTACTTAATGATTTCCTCATATTCACGACATAATAAAGGCCCCAAAGGGCAAGAATATAACCTCTTGTTTGGCTGGCTTATTAAGCCTCCCCCTATAGGATAGGGGGAGGGTTGTTGCTGTTGTAGGTGTTGTTTCTACAATTAGTGCTCCCAATTTTTAATGGTACCCCAGAGTTTCTTGCACCCCGAGGAGTACTAAACCCCCATTTAGGTTTTATTTTTTATTTTTTTGTGCACTCCAAATTTCTAAGCTGTATCTTGGAGCCGGCTGGGACTTTCGGGCTTAAATTTTGCATCAATTGCGTGAATACAAATTATGCGGGGTTGACATATTTTTTTTTTTGACCTTGCCCTAATTTTAACATCATGACTTCATTATAGACATTTAACATTTTTCACCATAACTCGCCGAAAGTTTGTCTGATCAGAACGAAATTGTTCTCTCTAGATAGGCTCGATCTAGAGCAAGGCTCATTTACACTTTGTTTACATCAAATCACTCGAGGTATAGGTCTAGGACTCCAGGTCTTAGACCCTGAGGAGTACTAAATCACCAATTAGGTTTTTCTCCATTTTTCTCCCAATGTCCGAGGACATTCGGAATGAAATTTTGCATCAATAATGGGAATAAAATGCATGTGGGGTTGACATAATTGTTTTGACCTTGAGCTAATTTTAAGGTCTTGACCCAATTATAGACATTTTAACTCGACTAAGGTTTGTCCGATCGGACCAAAATTGCCCTCTATAGATAGCGGAGATCAACGCGCATTTACCTCATTCATTTCATTTGTCTTACCCCTCTGGGTTAAAGGTCAAGGTCAAATTGTGCTCTGAAAGAAAAACAAACGTGGTTTTGTCATCGCTCAATTTTGCCAGTGTGGACTCTCAAACACTTGACCTTCCAATATGTTCTTGCATCATAATAGTGTGCATACACTGAAGTTGTGCACCTGATATTTGATTAGTGTCCTTGACCTACTTTTTTCAGATTGTGAACGTGCTGCCCTCTGTTGTATAGTTCCTCCATGAGCTTGATTGCTTGTCCACAAAAAAAACTTCAAATACGTTTTCCCATTTTTCACATATGCACTTTTTATTTTAGCTCTTTATGAATTCTACATATTTTCCCCCAGGTATCAGTTCATAGAGGAGGCTTTCCAACACCAAGTGGTTGTTATTGAAACGCTTCTAGCCAAACTACAGGAAAAAAGGAATTATGTGCAGTATGCCTCTGCCCAAGTACAGAACAGGTATGTGTTTTTTTTTGCTCATAGTCATTCAAAAGTATAATGTTCTGTTTCGGCACTGAAATGATTATGAACTGCTTTTCTCTTCCCTTATCTGTGCTCAGACTGAATGAAGTTGCAGAGGTGCATAGGAAAGTGGAGCATGATATTAAGGTATCAATCTTCACTTTGGTGAATGAAATCAACAAGAAGGGGAAAGCTCTTTTGCAGCAGTTAGAGGTACTTATTACTACATTCATTAGTTTACTTGTTAGGCCATACACAAACAAAAACTCACCGACGTTGTGCAGCACAACCTCTTTAGCTGATATGAGGAGACGACTATAATATAGTGTATGCAAAATATGCATAATTATTTGACCTTCACCCCCTTCCCATCTCTCTTCCTTATTCTCAAGCCCGAGTATCTGGTCTCCTTCTTCCCTCCCCTCTCGTTCTCCTCTTCTCCCAATCTCCTTTTCATTTCCCCCCCCCACCCCCCCCCACACTTATTCCTAATTCCCTGACCCCAGTCATCAAATTTCTTCTCTCTTATTTGACAAATTTGTCCCCTACCGGTGTACACCGGAGGGGACTATAGGTTTGCACTCCATCCCTCTGTCAGTCTGTCAGTCTGTCCGTCTGTCCGTCTGTTCGTCTGTCAGTCCGTCATGCAAAGAACAGTTTTCCGGAATTTTTTTCGAAACTCTTAATGCTAATGATTTCGAACTTGGTACATGGTTTCCTCATGATAAGTTACAGATCAAGTTCGAACTTCACGACGTTTCGATCATTTTTGACAAAGTTATGGCACTTTGAACTTTGGTAATTTCCCCAACAGTTTTTCGGACGACAGACTGCCGGTAGGGGACATGTATTGCAGCGCAATACTCAGAATGCTTGCTTTCCATAACATGCCGCTGCTCCCTCAGTATTTCCTTTTTCCCGTGATTCCAAGGTTTTTGAATGATTAGTGCCATCCACAAACAAACATTGTCCAAATATTATGGAAATTTTCATTTGCAACTGTATAATATATTACTACATATTAAAAAAACGAAGGCACCAACCAATTCTAGAGCTGTGCAGTCGGCATGGGTTTGGACCAACTTTTCAACCAGTGTTTCATTGAGGACTATGCAGGCACCATGCGCTTGGTGTTAAGTATCCTCAGGATGGGGAGAGGGCATCACGTGACTGCATTTAACAGATGGTTAGGCGTAACGCCTTTTTCATCATCAGCTTGCTTGTGCGACGGTGTTGTCAGATTTATGTGTGGGTGGAGTGAGCTTACAAAGCCAGTCATTAAAAAAAAAAGACATTAAAAGATCACGCCGCGACAACATGACATGAACAACGAATCGGAACACATGAACAACGAACCAAACACCAATCGGTATGGTCTATCAAATCTTTATTGACACTTGCAAGGCTGTGCTTCCCTCTGCTGGGATGTGATATCATACTGCACCAATCTGCCCCATGCTGCATAAAACTGCACCACTCTTTAACCATACCGCACTATGTTGCACTCTGTTGCACTACCTGTAGCGTTCTGCATAAACCCACAATATATTGCACATTACCCACACTAGTGTGCTGCACTTTGGAAAGAAAGGCTAACTTGCACTATCCTACACACACGCCCACACACACGCCCACACACTACTTTCCTTCCTAGTTTTTATTGGTTTAATGGGTGTCGGTGGGGGTTTTTTTTTTTTAGCTTTCCTTCAATTTCTGCAAATTGCTGCAATCCATCAGTCTTGGAAGTAAACGTGCAAATGGGGATAGCTGGTAAACGAATATCATCTCAGCAACTTTGCCAGCTTAAATGATAAAAAAGCAATAGTTTTTATTTTTATTTTTTGCAATTTTGGACTGGACTGCCTTTAATGCAACCAAAAATTATATATGCTCTTATTTTAACCTTATATCTTCACAAAGTGCTCTTTGCCACATGAATAAGGCTTGTATCTCAACCATTACTTTATTGCAGACTTGTTTCAATTTGTGTGTGCACGTGTGTGTACGTGTTTTTAAAGGGAAACAACTCAAATTGTGAAAACTGAGAACTGCTCCATCTTTTTGATTATCAAGATTTAAGTAGAAAAAAGGCCTGACAAGATGGCCTCGAGGTACACACACTCGCCTCTAAGCTGTCTAGCCTGGGTTTTAATCTGGACCCAGCTATAAACCGTCTTCCCTGTGTTTCACAGGCAGGGTGATTCATCAATATGTGTGCCCTCTGATGGACGTTAAGCGAGCATCCCGTCTGCCGGCATTCGTTGGTGGGCGTTTAGACATTGGTGAGAAAAAGTTTGTGAACCCTTCAGAATTATCTTTATTTCTGCATAAGTTTGACCTAAAATGTGATCAGATTTTCATCTAACTCCTTAATAATAGATAAAGAGAACCAAATTCAACAAATAGCACACAAAAATCTACTTTTTCATTTATTTATTGAGCAAAATGATCCAACATTCAATTCACTTTCTACAAAAAGTATGTGAATCTTTACATTCAGTAACTGGTGGCACCCCCTTGAGCATCAATAACTTCAACCAAATGTTTCTTGTAACTTGATCAGGCCTGTTCATCAGCTTGGAGGAATTTTGGCCCATGCCTCCTTACAGAACTGCTTCAACTCAGAGATATTTGTGGGCTTTATTGCATGAACTGCTCACTTTAGGTTCTGCCACAACATTTCAATTGGGTTAAGGTCTGGATCTTGAATTGGCCATTCCAAAACACAAAATCTCTGCTGCTTAAGCCATTCTGTTGTAGATTTACTTGCATGTCTTGCTGCATGACCATATGCGTAGTTTGACTTCTCTATTTGGGGCGGAGGGGGGGGGGGGCAAGGAAGGGGCAATGACTTGATATCAATAATTGGTAGCTAGGTCTGACTCCCAAAATTTGTTAGTGTAGTTATAGTGTACATGAAATCACAAATACAGTTTACGTTCATTATTGTTACTCACGTTTAAATATGGGATGTTTTTATCTTAATTGTAAACTACTGAAAAAAATTAGGGTGGGGGCTTTGCCCCCTCTGCCCCCCTCCAAACTCTGCCGGTGTGCATGACCCACTTTCTGTTAAACTTCTGCTCACAGACGGTTGCCCTGACATTCTCCTAAAGAATTTGCTGGTACAATCCAGAATTCAGGTTCCATCAATGATGGCAACCCGTCCGATTCCTGGGGCAGCTTAACCATGATACCCCTACCACTATGATTCAAGGTTGGGATGAGGTTCTTATGTTGGAATGCAGTGCTTGGTTTTCGCCAAACATAACGTTTCTTATTTAAGCCAAAAAGTTCCACTTTCGACCCATTTGTCCACAGAACATTCTTCCAATAGCCTTCTGGTTCATCCAGGTGGTCTTTGGCAAACTTGAGATGGGTGGCAATGTTCTTGGAGAGCAGTGGTTTTCCCCTTGCTATCCAACCATGCACACTGTTCTTGTTCAGTGTTTTCCTGATTGTGGACTAATGAACACTGACAGCCAATGAAAGAGAGGCCTGCACTGCAGATCCTTAGATGTTACCCTGGGGTTCTTTGTGACCTCCTGGATTATTGTACTCTTTGCTCTTGGAGTGATTTTTGTAGGAGGACTGCTCCTGGAAAGAGTAACAATGGTGTGAAAGCTTCTCCATTTGTACACTATCTGCCTGACAGTGGATTGGTGGAGCCCAACATCTTTAGAAATGGTTTTGTAACCCATTTCAGACCGATGAGTATCGACAACTGTTTTTCTGAGGTCCTCAGAAATCTCTTTTGATCGGGGCATGACACGCTTCAACAAACCTGTGTGGGGAGACCAAACTCTGATGGTGACGAACAAAGTTTGTTTTTCATATTGGACAGCGTCGCTCAAACTCACTCCTAATTGTCACCCCCTTGATTGAAGCACCTGAGTGGAATCGCCCCCTGAATCTAGCTGATAAACCTAGAGGTTGACATACTTTTTAACGACAAAGAAATTGAATATTGGATCATTTTGCTCAATAAATAAATGAAAAACTAGATTTTTTTGTGTGTTATTTGTTTAATCAGGGCTTCTTTATCTATTATAGGATGTAGATGAAGACGTGATCACATTTTCGGTCAAATTTATGCAAAAATGAAGAAAGTTCCATAGGCTTCACAATCTTTTTCTCATCACTGTATATCCCATTGTGTCCTTCTCAAAGGAGCTGTCACTGGCACCCTGAATAAATTACAAATTCCTGCCCTAACCAGCAGAGGGCACTGCATCAGAGGCACAGTCACACATCCAGATAATGATGCATATGAACGTAGAAGTATAAAAAAAAGTACTTGTCAACCCATTCTCACAAGGAGCAAGACAAATCTTTGTTTTGGTTCTGGCCCCTACAAATTGGTCGTTTTGGTTGGATTGCCTGCAGGACAAGTAGGGAGCAACAACCTGCTTGCCGACGTTAATGATGCAGCAAACATCTTCAAACCTATTGGGCAAGGAAGGAGGGGCAGCAGAGTGAATACATGTTCAAATTCTTCACAAGATAAATCACCACTGTTATCTCCCAACAGATATGGTTGAAAGAACATTTTATTTTGTAGGAGGGAAGTGATATTGACATTTAGTCATACAGTACTGACGATAGCCTCCAAGGCTTTCGATAACTGGTTTTGATTTTGTGCAGAAATGTTGTCATAATAGGTTGTGCCTTTTGCATTTCTCCCTTTCTTGCTCTACTGTTGTCTCTGAGCGATAAATTGAGGAAGCGTTAATATGCAGAATTTTCTCGTGGTTATACATTATCCATGTCTCTTTCATCTATTTCAGAATTATGTGCATTTTTTTTCTTTTGACAAGGTGCCACTTTCCTTTAAATTGTGTACTTCTATTACGTCATCTTATCTTGGTTCTTGAAGAGATTAACTTTTAAAACAGGTCGTGATGTCCGGATGTCTGTCTGTCTGTCCGGTCATCAGTCCTTCCGTGCGTTAACTTTTTGCTATTTTTGCAACTCTTCCCATATCACCTTGACCTTGATGATTGTTCTGACATTTGACACATTAATACAAGACAGTAGCCCGCACAATCACTTCCCGGGGGGGGGGGTTTAACACCCCTGAAACTTTAACACCCCAGAAACTTTGGATTGATACTCACCCCTTATTAGTCCCCTACCGGTGTACACCTGAGGGGACTATACGTTTGCACGCCGTCCCTCTGTCAGTCTGTCAGTCCGTCACGCAAAGAACAGTTTTCCGGACTTTTTTTCTAAACTCTTAATGCCAATGATTTCAATCTTGGTACATGGTTTCCTCATGATAGGTTACAGATCAAGTTCGAACTTCACGACGTTTCGATCATTTTTGACAAAGTTATGGCACTTTTAACTTTGGTAATTTCCCCAACAGTTTTCCGGACTATAATTTGGAGTGCGGTAAGTCAAAGCTGTTAATATTCCTTGTTTTAACTCCAATTTACATTCTGTTTCCACTTTTAGTGAGAAGTAGGGGTCTGTGCAACCATTCATAAACTTTATTTGAGTGCAAATTGGATAATTTTAAGCCGTGTTACCTCGGACCACGAGTTGGTAATTATATTATTCACACATAGTGCAATACGTGCAGGCTGCTCCACGGAGCGACCTTGCAGGCTTATTACACGCCGGAGTCCCCTACTGTAAGGGACATGTATTGCAGCGCAATACTCAGAATGCTTGTTTACCAACCGATTGCTCTGAAACCTGATGCAGCCCTTTCTACTCAAGGGTTCTCAGTGTCGCTTGGTCTTACATTTTCCGATTTCAGATCATGGGGACTCCTCTGAAAATTTGGATTCCTGCTCGTCCCTTAATTAACAACTGATCGCTCTGAAACCTGATACAGCTCTTATGACTGATGGTTCTCAGGATCGCTCGGTCTTAGATATTTCGATTTCGCTTCTGGATTATGGGGCTCCCGGGGGGGGGGGGGGGTAAGGGTGGGGTAGAGTCCCTTTATTCAGAGAGTTACGACAACTAAGAATACGCCGCCATTTTGGGGCCAATTGTGCGGAACCACTGAACCGGCACATGCACAGTGCACTATGAGCTATGCGTGTATAATGCAATGCACCACTGCACAAACACGGGGCGGGTTAGGGAGTACGGTGAATGTTATTTATTTTATTTTTTATTTTTTATTTTTTTTGTATTGAGATCTAGGTCTATGAGTATTAGCTCCATTATGTTCCAGATTGCCTATAATGGGATATTAGTTTGTCTGAAAAAATGAGCGGTTGATGAGAAGTGAGATAATGGCCGATTTCTGAATCCTCATTATCGCGATGTTGGCAATAATAATTTGGGTTACTCATGATGCCTGGAGAGAATTTGAACATACTATGTGACAAAGTAGTCTTGTAACATAAAATAATCTTTAACCTCTTCGATTAAAGGGATAGGAAAAGCGGGGGGGGGGGGGGGGGGCATTAAAACACACGTTCTTGAAAACATGAGGAACATCGGCTAAAAAGTAGAACCACTTATCACTTGCTTGAGGATGAGGAATTCTACTGACAGTCTTGCAGTGCTCACTGCAAACAACTCCACAGCTCCTCCACATAGCACGATTTGCACTACCCATGTCGCTAGTAACAGCTGCTACATGTAAGCCAATGTTGTAGGCCCGTTGAACGATGTCCAAGACGATGTCATGAAAAACAGTGCCATCTGTGGAGCTGCCAGTAAAGTGGTAGGCAACTGTCTGCTTCCAGCGACTTGTGATGCCACCCAACATGAAAACAAGTGCGTGATCTGCGTTACCAGAGTGTTCAGGAAGAGTTATATTCCCTAGCAAATCACCACTGCCTAGATCGAATTCTACTTTTGACGTCAGCGACATTTCGTCAAGAGTAAGGCAACATGTACGCTCCTCTTCTTGCATACCTTTCACTTTTATTTGAAGAAAGTCAAATACCTGTGCCAAGACACCTGGCTCAAAGGGCACATTCTCCATCCTTCTTTGTAGTGTCCTCTCTGTTGGGAGAGGGAAGTTCTGCTCAAGGAGAAGCTTGTAGCCTGAAGCACCACATCCAAATCTCAACTGAAGAGCTTTTTTCACAGTACTTGAAGTCCATTTACATCCTCTCATTCCACCTCTTGACAAGCTTTGAAGCTGGTCCTTCCCAAAGATTCTGGAGATTTTGCTTCCTGTTTTACTCTTGCTTTAACAATTGCTTTGTACTTCTTTCTAGTTTGACGGAGCTCAGCTTTCAGTCCCTTGATTCGATCCCGCATCTTTGGCGTTTTGGTGTTCTGCAACTTCCACACGGCACTGTGGTGTCTTCAGCTTCAGAAGCAGTGTCTTCACCTGCAAGAAAAGAAAGATGGGTGGGGAGAACAATCAGGAAGGATAATAGGCTATGATGATTACATGATTACATTAAAAGACGAAATTAGAGATAATAAAAAGTATTACACCATATACCCTAGTACTCATAGTCTTTGACATATAAACATGAGCTGGCCATCATAAATATTCTGTGAGTTACAGGGCAAAATTCATGACATCACAAATATGTCCCACTTCTCCCCAGTCTTTCCTATACAAACAGGGTTTGTGCGTTTTAACCTTTTTTTTCCAAAACAAAGGGTTTAAAACAAAATAAAGAAATACATGTATGTTGAAGTAATGAAATCATAAATAAAAGAAAACGAAGGAAATTATTGTTGCCCTTTTTCATAATTTGAATATTTCAACAACAAAAAATAGATTTAAAATGAAAGTAAGGAGAGATTTTCCTTATCTCTCTTTTATTATCATGACAGGGGCAAACTGTTTAAATTTAAATTCATACATGCATTACAAAAAAGTCTTAAACATTAAACAAAATTGTAAAACAAGATACTTACAAGAACTTGACAATCTCTGAAGTTGTGGGTCAGCAGCATAGCTATGGTCTACAAGGAGAGATGTCTCATGTTGCTTGGGTGGACACATTTCTTTTGTAGGCTGGTCACGCTTTTTTGGAGACTTTCGTGACTTTGTGGTCCTTCGATGGCAAAAAATGGTAGGCACTGCAGAATTCTTCAGCTTCATTTTCTGATCAGCACGTCCACATTCAAACTGATGAGGATCAAAATGTGCCTGTTTATCAAGAAAGAAGAAGAAATAGAAAGAAATATGTATTCAAGATTGTCTAGGCTGCATCCCATTACAGGTTAATAATTCAATTTGTTAACCCGTTCTCTACGGGAACCGGGTGCTCCCTGTGTTAAAGGAATACAATACATGGGACTGAACAGTAACTTGACCTACCTCGCAAAGCTTTGAAGACGAAGCCGGCTTCCAGCCCACACGGCTGACTTTATTCTCCCATATTTTACGTCTATTGGGATCTGAAGGGAATCTGTACATCTTGAAACCCTTGTCATGTCTATTTGTGCATCCAAATGCACAACAACCCGGCATTTTCAGTGAACTAAGGCTTCCGTAGGTAGTCTAATCGATTGTACTCGCATAACACGCGAACGCGAATTTGGCCCCAAAATGGCTCCCTGAGTCACGTGACCGTATTTTTCCAGATCGTCATGTCGTAACTCTCTGTATAAAGGGACCCTAGGGTGGGGTAACCCCCTGAAAAAATTTGATTCCTACTCACCCCTTATTTGACAACCGATTGCTCTGAAACCCGATGCGGCCCCTCTACTCGATGGTTCTCAGTGTCGCTTTGTCTTATATTAGTACTAACCTGTGGTGTGGATTAACTTAAGAGCAGGATGACCACTTGACCTTATGCATTGATAGTGCGATGCTGGGGGCGGGTTGCTTTGAATTATTTGATGGACTGATCTGAATTGGCCAACGCACTCCTGAAATGCAAAATGATGCAAAATGAGTCTGGCCAAAATATAAGTCGCTGCCCACTTCTGGAATTACTATGCAGGATATTGAAAGCTTTGGCAGTGAGAATGGCTGCTGCGTTGCTAGAACCTTTATCAGCAGTCGCTAACCGCCTTTGTGATGTAAAAAAAAATCCATTTATTTATTGTTGATATGTTGTTTTATCAATTTCATCTAAAATGGTGAATGTGACCGCTTTTGTTATCTCCTGATCAGTTTTACTTCGCGAACATCACTTGATTGTCTGGAAAACCTCTCAGACATGCTGGCAAATTACAAGCCTTGCTGAACTATGTCATAATCGTCATTTGATGCACATACACCAGACATCCCAAACCCACAATATGCTCTTGCCATCACGCTAACAAGACTCGCTATCCTTTGGCTAATTAAGCAATCTTCTCATTGGTCGAAAAGCTCCAACGTCGTTGCTCTTGTCTTTATCATCCTGGCATATTGAAAACTATCCAAGGCAAACGGATGCACCAGTATTGCGCCACCATTGTCACACGAGTAGACTATTGTAAACATGTTTGAAAATGATGCAATAATGGCAACTAGTTTGCCATCTCGCTCACAGCTTATGTCCATTCTTAATTCCATTGGCATTGATCAGATTTTCTTTCCATGACGATGAAGTTCAAATTGAGTCGCTTTTCATCACTTATTGATTTTTTGATCAAGTCCTTGACCTTTCATTATGTGTATCTATCATCTATCTGTAATTGGCAACCATGAAGTGCATCGCTCAACGATCTACTTTTTCTTGCCTGACATCCAAATAACTCCAAATGTTTTCGTTTTCACATATACAAATGAAAATATTCACATATACACACGAGGGGAAGTCAATAAGTAACCTTAAAATGGCGATATAAATTCGAGAATGTAATGTGTGTAGTTGCAGACGACATGATATATCTATGGGTAAGAGTCATGGTTTGCCTGTTTTAGATCTGGCAACATTGAGCGTATGACGTCAGTAGAGCAGTTCCAAGATGGCAGCTCCCTTAGAAGCATGCACCAGGGAGGAGCAATGTTCTCTCATCTGTTTATTGGGAAATGAGGGTGTGAATCCCAGTGAAATCCATCGCAGAATGAAGATGCAATATGGTGACGCATGTTTATCGCTGCAGCAGGTGTACGATTGGGACAGGAAGTTTAAAAGTGGAGTGTCCAGTGTGGCAGATGCTGCTCGCTCGGGCCAGCTTCACACAGCCGACACATCAGAAATGGTTGCAGTAGTTGAGCGCGTGCTAAGGGAAAACCGTCGCATTACGCTGAATGAAGTGGTCTCCGAATTGAATATTAGCCATGGTTCAGCACACCATATCATTCACAACGTGCTTGGGTTCTGCAAGGTGGGTGCCTAGACAACTCGCACCCGAACTGAAAGAACGGCGAGTGGACGCATGTGAAGAACTTCTGCGACGTTACAAAACAGAAGGCGACGCTTTCTTACAGCGCGTAGTGACTGGGGATGAAAGCTGAGTCCACTACTTTCAGCCAGAAACGAAGAGGGCAAGCAAATGGTGGCACCATTCAACTTGACCAGAGCCTAAAAAATTCCGCACACAGCTGTCCGCTGGAAAAGTGATGCTAAAGCTCTTCTGTGATAGCCAAAGCCCACTTGTGGAGCATTGCATGTCCAGAGGGACCACAGTCACCATTGCATCATACTGCAACCTCCTTAAAAATCATCTGAAACCAGCAATCAGATCAAAACGTCGTGGACTACTCACTACCAGTATTTTGCTGCAGCATGACAATGCTCGGCCCCATACTGACTGTGCTACAGCTGCAACAATTGAGGACCTGAATTTTGAGTGTCTTCCTCATCCACCTTACTCGCCAGACCTCGCCCCTTCGGATTACCACATCTTTGGGCCACTTAAAGAGGCGCTGGGTGGGACCACTTTCCGATCCGATGAAGAGGTCCAAGAGGCGGTGAACGAATAGCTACACAAGCAGCCAAAATATATTTTTTTCTAGAAGAATCCAGGCCTTAGTAAAGCCCTGGAATAAATGCATTGAACGCAATGGCAATGGAGGTTATGTTGAAAAATAACAGTTGTTACACACGTACATGCAATAAACTAGTTGTGAAAAATATTTTAAGGTTACTTATTGACTGCCCCTCGGATATACAAATTTCACAAAAATTCTGCCCAATTTGTCTGTTCTGTTAACGATCAGTCACTGGGTGCTCTTGGACCCTCTTAAGGTGATGTTCAGAACTCTGCCAGATGGATGGATGGCTAGTTAGTATTCGTGTTTCTTTTCATCTTTCACTTCATGATCACATTTCCCATGTTGACATCTAGAGTGCCTGAAATCGTCCTTATCATGGAGATGCTTACTTGACATTGAATGCTGATCAATCAGGTAGACAGTCTATTATCATTCCTCATTGCTAGGTCCTTCTTCAGATAAATGCTGCATGGTCCTTCTTCAGATAAATGCTGCATTGAATTTGAGCAAGAAGATTGTTCCCTGATTAATTGTCGCATGTCTGTTGATGACATTAATGGATGTTGTGAAAATCAACCAGATCCACAACTTTGTCCCATAGGTAGGTTTAATCTCAATTAGATCTTTGACATCATCCTGTAAAAATACAATCATGCAATAGATATCAGGATCTTGGTATCATACTGAGCGGACCGATAATAATAGACAAAGCAATCTAGTCTAGCATATATGTGCGAGTCTAGCATATACGTACCATTCAAGACTACATGTAAAGTAAATGTCACAGGTGTGGCTCCGTGTCGCGGACGTCCCAGGTTTTATAGACGCCCTTCAGTGGCTGAAGCGAGTAACTCTCCTGGGTTCAACTTTGGTATAATTTCACTACATTCTCCCCGCCGTTAGAACAATACTGCCGCTAGGCAGATCGCAAGCGTGCGTCAGCATTAATTGATTAGGGTACGTCATTCCATGTCAGTCGGTCCACCCGTAGCGGTCGGGGTGGCGAACTACCCTGCCAGCCCGCGTCCGGAAACTACCGGGTGCGGCGTCCCCAAGCCCGGAGTCCCCGTCGGAGTAGCCGCTGGAGGCAGGTGTCGGAGGGGGGACCTCAGAGCCTTCAGGCAGGGGTGTAGGTGACGACAGAGGTGACGGCAAAGGTTCCATAGAGGAAGCTTCGGTAGAGTCCATAGACTCGTAGATCGGTTCGTCGATATCCCTATGAGGGTCGATGACCCCACAAGGGGCGAGATGGCGTACGGAGACAGTGGACTCGCGGCCGTCAGCACACGAGCATGCTCGGGATTAGCCTGGAGTACCTGCACCTTATCCACAAAGGGGTCGTACTTGGTCGTGCGCACTGCTCGTTTGAGATAAGCCGGCCCCGGCTCAGCGAGCCAGCTGGGTAAAGATCGGATACTACCCGAGCTTCTAGGGTGGTGGAACAGTCGTTCGTGAGGAGTCTGGTTGGTGGTCGTACATAGGAGAGCCCGGATCGAGTTCAGAGCCGCAGGTAGCGACCAAGCCAATTTATCGAGACCCCGGCCGAGGGTCCGGAGGCTTAGCGTGATGGCCCTCCATATAATCCCATTGAAGCGTTCGATCTGCCCATTCGCCTGGGGTCTGTACGGTGTGGTGTAACTCGAAGCAACATTATTTTGGAGCAAATAACCTCTCACCTCCTGCGACAGGAACACCGCACCCCAATCGGTATGCACGTAGGCCGGATACCCAAACATAGAAAACAAATTCTGCAGGCACCGTATGACCATGGCAGCCGTCATATCCCCGCACGTGTAAGCAAAGGGGAATCGTGAGTACTCATCAACGATAGTGAGCAGATAACGAGAGTTGCTCGACACCGGCAGCGGTCCTTTGAAATCCATTGCCAATCTCTCCCACGGTCTAGTAGCCCTAACCAGCGACCCCATGGGAGGGTTGTAAAAACGCGGTTTGAGTTCCGCACATATAGCGCAGTCTTTGCAGACTTGGTGTTCTGCAGATCCGGCGGATGTCCTCAACCGAGTACGGCAGATTACTACTACGCACAAAATGAGCGAAACGCGTCACCCCTGGATGACACATAGTGTCGTGCAGAGTGCGCAGCCCCTCCAAAGTTATGATCCCCGCGCACGTAGCCGGCCTCGATAAGGCGTCGGCGACCAGGTTATCCTTCCCCGGGCGGTACTTGATGGTGTAGCAGAAGTCGGCGAGTTCGATACGCCAGCGAGTGATTTTCTCATTCTTAATACGTTGAGCATGTAAGGTGTCGTACATCAACGCAACGCTTTGTTGGTCCGTGATGATTTGGAAGCATCGCCCGAGTAAGTACGGTCGCCACCGCCGAATCGACTCGACGATCGCGTACGCTTCCTTTTCGACAGACGAATGCCTCCGCTCAGCGGAGGTGAGAGTCCGCGAAAAGAAAGCCACAGGGCGCCTCCCCTGGGAGAGAGTCGCCGCTATCGCATGATCCGAGGCATCACTTTCTTCGACGAAAGATTCGCTCTCGTCGATTGTCGCCACAGCGGCGCCAGCGATGTCGGCCTTAAGGCCCCCGAAGGCCGCCAAGGCGGCCGGGCTCATGGGGAACGTGTCGCAGGCCACGAGGGGGTGGAGCTTCGCGGATAAATTTTGCACCCACTTCGAATAGTGGGCGAACAGCCCGAGAGCACGCTTCAGCGAAGCTCGATCGCCGGGCGGGGCCATATCGAGCAAAGGTCGCAGACGCTCCTTATCCGGAGAGACAGAGCCATGGGTCACGGTGTACCCCAGAAGATCTATCGTGCGTTGAGAGTAACGACACTTAGCCTCATTCATGGTTAGGCGATACCTATGCGCGACCTCGAGGAAGCGCCTCAGATTAGCATCGTGATGCTCCTGGTCATACCCACAAACCGTAAGATTGTCCAGATAGACAAAGATATCTGTCAAGTTCTCCTTAGTAACGAGGTCGTCCATAGCCCTCTGAAAACAGGCGACCCCGTTCGTTACCCCAAAAGGTAATCGGGTGAACTGGTATAACCTTTGACCCGATTCAAAGGCGGTGTAGATGCGATCAGCCCTAGAGATGGGGATCTGATGATACGCACTACGCAGATCGAGAGTGCTGTAGACGGAGTACTGGGCCACCAGTCGTACTCGCGCGTCCATCCCTGGTAAGGGGTAGGCGTCCAGCTGTGTAAAGCGATTAACCGTCTGTGAGTAGTCGATTACCATGCGCCGGCGATGGGCCTCACTTCGCACCACTAAGACCTGGGCCCGCCACGGCGACCGGCTAGGTTCGATAACACCGTCCTTTAAGAGTTGGGCCATTTCTTCCGCAATGAATTGCGCGTCCGCTCGTAGGTAGCGCCGCGATTTTACTGCTGCAGGAGCGCAGTCAGTGTTCAGGTTGGGGTACAGCGAAAGAGGCTCAATTTCCATTTTTGCGAGTGCACACACAGCAAACGTGTCCGTCCCACCGAATTCAATTTCCAAACGTCCATGTCGCTTAAGGAAATCGTGTCCTAACAGGATGTCAGCACATAAGGCAGGCAAGACCATGAGATGTACATCGGAAAACATGCGTCCCTTTATCACAAGTTTTAATCGACATTCCCCTTCGTGCTGAGCCGAAGTCCCTGGGAGGCCATGAAGATCCGTCGTGTAGTCCCGATGACCGGCCAACCATGTTGACGCACCAGCCGCTGATCGATGAAACTATCCGTAGATCCTGTGTCGACTAGGGCCCGTGCAAAAATGCCTTCGACCAAGAGCGGGATAATGGCCTGATCAAGGCCAGAAGATCCGGCAGGTATTGCGCCGTCCGAGCGAGAAGATCGCGCCTCACGCGTGGATCCCACACCGGCTGCAGTTTTCCGGTCGTCGAAGGAGCCTCCGGAGGGCCCCCGTGCCAAATGCATAGTTGGACGTGCCGATCCAAGAGCGTGTAGTTCGTACGAGCCGCCGTCAGATGGCGCTCGTGTCACGTGCGAAAGATCGCAGTCAACATGTGCTCGATCAAGAGCGTGTAGTCCGTACGAGCTGCCGTCAGAGGGCGCTCGTGTCACGTGCGAAAGATCGCAGTCAATTGTACTTTCACTGCCATCAGATGGCGCATGCGCATGCACAATAGGAGGAGCTTTCAAAGCCGGAACTTTTTATTTGTTTGAGGAAGGCGTTCGAACGCCAGTCAAGGTCGATCGCTCCGCGGCCGGTCGCGTTCGCGACATTTGTTGTGGCGGCCCGATGTATTTCACCAAGGACATGCGTGCAGCCAGGGGCCCGGGAGGAGGAGGACAGCTCATCAAGGCCGGGTGAGGCGCCCCGCTCCGTGCTTGGTCCGCTGGCTCGGCGATAAGCCCATTCAAGGTCGCGCGTGCCCGTGTGCCCCGCGCGGCCCTCTTGCAGACTTTAGCAAAGTGTCCTTTCGTAGAACACAAATGGCATATGGCTTCCCGAGCCGGACACGCTGACCTGGGATGCTGTCGGTTGCCACAGAAGTAACACGTCGCGTTCCGGTCAGGCCTGGGCCTGGCTGCTGTCGCTGCTGCTAGGCCGGAATCCGAGTCCACCTCGGCAGCGGCCAGGGGCTCGGCCGTAGTCGAGTCCGCACCCGCATCCTCGGCGGTAGCCCTCTCCAGTCGCGCGAGTTGAGTAGTCCCCGCAACGACCCGTGCGTGGTCATAAGCGGTGGATTGTTTCCGGGCCTCAGTGTAAACGTTGGCCACCCGTAGAGCCTCCGCGAACGTCAGGTCAGCTGTCTCCAAGAGCCTGAGTCTCAGATCTGTAGAGCTGATTCCAGAGACGAAATCGTCTCGGACAAGATCGTCTTGGACTTGCTCGTGTGTCCGTACCTCTTGAGTACTGTCCGCGAGGAGGTGCCGCAGCTCCTGAGCGAAGCGGTCGATCGACTCGGTTGGCTGTTGACGTCGCGTGGCAAGCAGATGCCTGTTGTACACCACGCTCCGTTTCTTAATGTAAAGGCGCTTTAGTTCTGCCACGGCGGTATCGTACGTCGTACATCAAACGATGCTCCTGTAAACGTTGTGGTCGACTTTGGTCTGTAGCACAGACAGCTTCGTTTCAGCGTTGGGAATGGCATCCTGGGCGCCGAACTGGTTCTCCAGCGTTTTGAGCCAGTGAGCGAACACCGAGCCCGATTCCTCAGCTTGTGGGTCGGAGCCGAGTATCGGTACATTGATCATCTTGTGTCCCGCCATTTCCGTAGATCTAATTGAGATTAAGTGTTGTGAAAATCAACCAGATCCACAACTTTGTCCCATAGGTAGGTTTAATCTCAATTAGATCTTTGACATCATCCTGTAAAAATACAATCATGCAATAGATATCAGGATCTTGGTATCATACTGAGCGGACCGATAATAATAGACAAAGCAAGCTGGTCTAGCATATATGTGCGAGTCTAGCATATACGTACCATTCAAGACTACATGTAAAGTAAATGTCACAGGTGTGGCTCCGCGTCGCGGACCTCCCAGGTTTTATAGACGCCCTTCAGTGGCTGAAGCGAGTAACTCTCCTGGGTTCAACTTTGGTATAATTTCACTACAATGGATATATGCATCCTTTCCATGTGTGGCCAATTTTCATTTAAAAGGTAGGTGTCTCGTAGCTTTTGAGAAGGGTAATATTTATGGAAGTGTCCAATTTGGTTTATCATGTGATGTCGATTGCTTTTTCAGATTTATTTTTTGATGAAATAATAGCATTCAAATAAAGAGCTTTTATTTTCTGTGCTGTTCCAGGCTGTGACCAAGGAGCGGCATTCTAAACTTCAGCGGCAGCAGAAGGAAGTTGTGGCATTGGCTCGACATACTGAGCACATTCTGAGTTTTGCACGCTGGGCAGTTTCTGGGGGCAACAGCACTGCCCTGCTGTACAGCAAGCGACTGGTAAGAGTCCTTTTCAGAAACGAAGGAGAGTGGGGGAGGAGCACCAAACGAATGTGTGACTTCACACCGAAACACATGTATGGTCAATGAAGTCCTTAAAGTGAAATACAACTTGAAGTTTAAGAACGGAGAATTATTACATCTGATCTGCGCCGTTCTAGGTCTGTCTTATGTAATGCAACTTCCTAACAAATTGAGCTTACATCATGTGTTAAAAAAACAAAAAACTATTGTCATGCATGTATGCATGGAGCAGATTTTTATCGGATTTTTGTCCATCCTTCCGTACGTACGTCTGGGCCAAACTTCGTTTTTCTCAGCAACCATATGTCTGATTGAGAGGAAACTTTCAGGGTAGGAGTGACACCCATGCAGAATGTTTTTATGATAATTGTGACGTCATAGGTCGCGTGGTATGGTAGCCATCTTGTTTTTTATGCCTCCATTGACGAAGTCACCAGATGCATTATGTTTTCAGGTTGTCCGTCCGGCTGTCCGTCCGTCCGTCCGTCCATGATAGGTTTTCATTACCGCGATAACTTAAGAATGGATGAAGGGATCTTTATCAAACTTGGTGCAGGTATGTATAATGAGGTAAAGATGAACTGATTCGATTTTGGGGTCACGAGGTCAAAGGCTAAAGGTGAGAGGTCATGTTAGGTAAAAATCCTGCCACCTGAATAACTTGTGAATCAGTAATGTGATTCTGACCAAATTTGGTACACTTTTGTAGAATGATGTAAAGATGAACTGATTAGATTTTGGGGTAAAGAGGTCAAAGGTCAAAGTCTGTAATATGTCTATAAACTTGAGAATGGCTGAAGTGATCTAATTCAAACTCGGTACAGGTATGTATAATAATGATGTGAAGAATATCTAATTAAATTTTGGGGTCAAGAGGTCAAAGGTTAAAGTCTATAATATGCCTATAACTTGAAAACGGCTAAAGGGATCTAATTCAAACTTGGTACAGATATGTAGAATGATGTAAAGATAAACTGCTTCGATTTTGGGGTCCTGAGGTCAAAGGTCAGAGGTCATGTCAGGTAATAATGTGATAACCTGAGAACAGCTGTATGGATTTTAAAGCAAATTTGGTACAAGTATTATAATGATGTAATAATGTGGGGGAGGGGGGGGGGGGGGAGGCATATCGGTCAATGTCGTGACGTCGAAGAGTATCGTTCTAGTTTCAAAAGGTTTTTGTTGAAATTTTTTTTTTTTAGATTTGGGGTTCAAAAGGTCAATGGTCGATGGTCATGTGACCTTTAATTGAAAATATTTGTTGCCACAATAACCTGTGAACCACAGAAGAGATTTCGACCAAACTTGACACAAATATGAGCTGCGATACAAAGATGTACTGGTTCGATTTTTAGTTCAACTGGTCAAATGTCATGTGTCATTTGAAAATAACTTTGCAGATCATAACTCGAGTTGGAAGCATCAGATGTTTTCCCTTCTACTTATCCTCTTCTCTCGCTCTCGCTCTCTCGCTCGCTCTCTCTCTCTTACCCTCCCCCCCCCCCCCCCCCTTATTTCTCTCCCATTCTCTCTCTGTCTGTCTGCCTGTCTCTCTCTCTCTCCCTCCCCATCTCATGTGACCTTTCATTTTCCCGTGACATTTATTTCAGATCAAATGTAATAGTGGGTTGGCATCCAACACGGGCAGAGGCATTCGAGTTAACGGAAACATCGACTCATTCACAACAATTTTAATTTTCTAATTCTTGAAGTTGCTTTAGGTACGTGACTAGCGAAATCAAAAGGTGGATATTTTCCTCGTATCGTTCTCCATTCTTTGAAAACCCAATCGTGGTTTTTCTTGTTGTTTGACTAAAACCATCATATATAGTACCTATACAAAGTCTACACCTCCTTTCAAATTGTTGACCTTTTTGCCTTATAGCCTGGAATCAAATTGCATAAAATCAAACTTTTTCCACCTTTATTTACAAATCGTAACCCACAACTTCCAAATGAAAAATAAATTCTACAGATTTCAGAAAATTAATTTAAAATATAAAACTAGAATATCTTGGTTGGATAAGTGTCCACCCCACTTATCTTACTATAATTCACCAAATGTCAGTCCGCCTGTCTGTCTCTGTCTGTCTGTCTGTCTGTCTGTCCGTCCGTTCGAAGGTACTGCAAAAACGGCTGAACTGATCGCAACGATATTTTGAGTGGGTAATCCTGGGATCCCCTTGAGTAAAACAGGCTATGTTGTTTTTCCAATTTCAGCTTTGGCCTCCAGCATTTTCAGGTTTGGACTCCCGCATAACGTTATTTTCCCGGGTGCCGCACAAACAGCTGCACCAATCGCTGCACAGCTGCACCGATCGGACTCGGTGACCTCGGACAAAGACCTTTTATAAGGACATGGGTTGAATCCCTGCTTGAGAGAATGCCAACCCCTTCCCTGCCATCACAGTCGTCTCTGCAACCTCACAATCCCACGACATATGCGGAAAGGACGACCCAAAACCAATTATCTTCTTTTTGATTCGTATATAAACATCATTAAAAGTAATTAATGACCTCGGCCATAGTTCAAACGACGCGAGTTTAATCTCTACATGAGAGAATTCCACATAGCTATATGGGCGGTGTATAAGCTAACAGTTCGCTGTCTCCATCGATCTTGCCAAGGCTGTAACACTTTAAAAAAAAAATAACCACCTTTAGAGGCCATTTTTCCCCGCGAAGCGGGGGTTGGCCTTTTTCGGGAACCGTGGTTGTTGTTGTTTTTTTGGTCCCCTTTTTGAAACAATGTTTTACGGCCGGATGCCCTTCCTGACGCCAACCCTTTTTGCCGCCTTTAACGACAAACAGGGAATTACCAGTGAACTGGTACTCAATTAGCCGACCTCAGAAGGATGACAGGCTGAGTCAACCCCCCTGGCGTTAATTCAGCGATTGACCGGGATTCGAACCCAGGATCCTAAGCCGGCACCCTAGCCGCTAGCCCAACACCAGGGTAACACTTATAATACAAGGCTGTAACACTTATCGGCTCAAAATCCTTTTAACTATTGACTCGGTAGTTTTTGCGATGAAGTAAACACGTATGGGGAGTACATACTAGAGTCCCTGTATAGAGAGTTGCGACATGAAGAGTCCGAAAAAAATTGGTCACGTGGTCTGTGGACGCCATGTTGTTTCCTGTCCGATCTTCGCGTGTTTCTGGCCTTGCATTGAATACATACGAGGAACGCTCTATTTTATTGTCTGGCTTTGTTTGTCGTCTTTAATAATACTTAATAATGTGAGTATTGTCTTTAATACTCGCACTCATTCTAATGATGCCAAATACTTAAGATCACATGCTGATAAGACTCTCCTTGTCTGTAATATAACTCGTATGCCATACGGGGACAAAGCCTTTTGCAACTCAGTACCTGCCCTCTGGAACAAATTACCTATAACTATTCGGACCTCACAAAACATAAAAACTTTCAAATCAAAACTCAAAACACATTTATTTCCAAAGTAACTTAATTTAGTCAGGGCCCTTAGGGATATTTTGGTTCAAATTCTTCCAAAAGCATCAAATTTGGCGCAGATGTTGCCCATGCCATACTCTTTCGATTTTTGACGGGCGCCAAGGGCGGTATGATCCGGGGACCATACCGGTCCATCCCGCCATGTCACCTGACCTATGACGTCATAATTAGGATATGCATCCAATCACATGGCGTACTATAAGTGGTCAAAGTTCAAAATGAATCGATCGAAAAATGAAGGCAGGGATCCATTTTTAAGGTTTTCATAAAATCCAATATGGCCGCCAGGTCACATGACCTATGACGTCATATTTATGACATGTATACAATCATGTATACATGAACCCGGATCATGATCGCACAAAAATTAAACACAAGGATATGGCATACAGTTCATAAAACATCAAAATCCGTACCTTTGTAATTAGACTGATGAACTGCATATGCCTGAAAATTAGGAAATAGACATGTAAATATTTCCTCTAATTGTCAAAAATAAGGTCAGAGTTTGATTACCCAACCCAGAAACATAAAATGGTGAACCTCGCGTAAATCTTGACAAAAAACTCAAAAACCGACATGTTTGACTCAAAAATGACCTTTAAGATGACCTTGAGGGTTGACCTTGACCTCAAATCATCAAAATAACATCATAATTGGATTCCTCGACCTCGAAAACCCCTGAAAAGTGGTATCGTACATGATTCCAACCCTTTTGGTTATTTAACTGATTTTCCTCTAATCCGGGTGGCGGCCATTTAGTATTTCGCCAATATGGGGCCCCCGGGGGGGGGGGGGTGAGGCGCCCGTCAAAAATCGAAAGAGTATGGCATGGGCAACATCTGGGCCAAATTTGGTGCTTTTGGAAGAATTTGAACCAAACGGCCCCAAAATATCCCTAAGGGCCCTGACTAATTGTATTTTTTGAAAAGTAGCTTTAAGTCGTATTCTTCTAAGATTGTGTAATGTAAGTTGTAGTCTTCAAGATATGTTGTAAAGCGCTTTGTTCATTTCATGCTAAGGCGCTATATAAATAGTTATTATTATTATGTACATCTATCTATAATTCCAGTAATCTCTGTCTGTCTGTCTGTACGTTTGTTTGTTTGTCTGTGACCGCTGTTTCTCGACAACCACGGGTCCGATATACTTTTAACTTGCCAGGTATATTGCTGGGGACCCGAGGATGTGCCTTTTCAAGGTTTCATATTAATCGGACACTTACTTACCGAGCTATGTACAAAAAACGATTCAACCAATCAGAGAGCAGCGAACGATCGCGTGTGCCGAACGTGGCGGGCACACTCTGCCTCGGATGGCACATTTGAGAGCGTATTCATTTATTTCACGTTTGCAAACTATGTTGGCGTTAAACTATGTTTTACAACTAATAAAAACGAATTTGCGATTCATTCGCTTTCCTGCGCGTTTGTGTACGCGATGGCGATTTCTTTACCAAACTCCGGAAGCCGTTCGCTTTGGACCAAACCATTGCATGTAAATAGAGGGGGGGGATTGTCACCACTCGCAAGCCGTTCGCTTTGGACCAAACCATTTCATGTAAATAGAGGGGGGGGATATAATTTTAGATATAGATATAGTACGGGCATGCCCTAGTGTATGTAATTTGGAATAGTTTAGATGTACACCATACAACTAATTGTACATTGCTGTGACAAACGGGTATGTTTTACATGCATACTCTTCCATTGCAAGTCTGGATTACAATTTCTGGGCCTTTTATATAATTACAATTTAATTGTGCATATGTATTTCTCCCGGTGCGCCTACATGAAAAGTTAAATTGCTTTTTAATTTTCATATTTAAAATCAACATTTCTGTCATTTGTCAAGATGGTTTTAAGGCAATCTTGTTATAATAATAGTAATTTATGTAGCGTAAATTGCAGGAGCCTCTAAACGCTTAGAAAAGAGAAGAAAGCCAACGAGATGAATATACAAATACAAATTATACAAGAAGAAAACCTAAGATATAATCAGATATAGGCATTTTCAAATAAATGAGTCTTTAACAGAGATTTGAAAATGTTCACATTGTCGGCTTTGTGTGCATGCATGCTAGTCAAGAAAGTAAGACACAAGAAAGCAAGGTAGTCCAGAAAATGATAGGCACTTCCTGTCCCCTCTTTCCCTTTTATTCCTTTTCCCCCTCTCCTCCCCACATAAAACTACATTTCTGAACAAAGATTATTGCAATAAACAAAATCCGATTCTTATCTTGGACTAAGAGAAAATCATATCAAAAGCGAGGGGCACGGTGCAAATCACAAATTACACAATGTAGGCACTCAAATTTTGTACTAGGTTACGCACAATGTATACACACTAGCGGGCAGTGCACTAGTGCGTGGTGCAAACAATGGAAACAAAATGGCTTCTAATTCCGGGTTGTCGTAACTCTCTCTATACAGGGACTCTAGTACATACGACATAGCGATTGTGAATGTGACAGCTCTGAGGCATCTTTCGCTTCGCATCTAAGTATTCATTACATTTATTCATTACATTCATTCATTCATTTAATGATCATTACGCTCATTCTTACGCTCATTAAACGTTCATTAAACAATTACGAAAATAAAAACGAAAAACATTACAAAATTACGTTCACACCGTCACATCAAACACAACCGTGAACACAAACATCGTCACAACATCGTCACAATGAAAACATCGTCGCAAATGTTACGTTACGTAATTCAAACCGTGAACATTGGAGAGCCCATTGTCCAAATTTGAAACGATGGAATAATATTTACCCATATGAACAGTGATATGGCTTTTATTGAAATTCTACAAATACTGTTTAGATTTTGATGATTTGCGTGTGATATGATTTAACGGATGTTTATATAAATCATTTAAAATAAAAAAAGCCTTCAATTTCTGATATTTTGCCTTTTCATTTGGGCCTCTCAATTGAAGCCCCGCCCGTAGGGGGATAGTGAGGAAGAAGAGGAGTAATCGGTTACGCGCTCTCGGTGGGAATCAGTAGACACCACGTGGTGATACGGGTTTTGTGAAGCCACGCCACGTGGCTTCAGATTCACCACGGACCCACGATCGATGTTTCTATACGTGAGCGTACCCGTTTGTTTGTGTTTGTGTTTGTGAAGTTTTGCATGGAAGTCCTTCACGAACTTGCTGTCCATGTCTGACGTGCGACTGAGGGTGCTACAGGAATGTGGAATTTATTGGTTTCATGCTTTAGCATTCGCCGTGTCTGCATTGCCTGTTTGCTTCTGGCCTCCCACCCTCTTTCTATCACGGGTATCTTATGAGTAATGGCAATTGTAAATTAGCAAAGATGTAACCAGTCACCTTCAAAATCACACACAAAGTTAATTGGCCTCCACCTGTGTTAAATTGTGGTGATTGATTATTTCAGAATAAAATCAGCTGTTCCTATAGGTTTCCTCTGCTGTGTGGTACATTTCACAGCAAAGACTCATCCATGAGCACCAAGGAGCTTTCAAAAGACCTCCGGGATAAAGTTGTGGAAAGGCACAGATCAGGAGATGCGTATGAAAATATTTCAATGGCCTTGAATATCCCTTGGACCACAGTCAAGACTCTAGTTAAGAAGTGGAAGGCATATGGTCCCACCAAGACCCTGCCCTAGATCAAGCCATCCCTCCAAACTGGACGATCAAACAAGGAAGAGACTGATCAGAGAGGCCACCAAGAGGCCAATGGCAACTTTGAAAGAGCTACAGGCCTTTACGGAAAAGACTGGTCACTGTGTGCATGTGACAACAATATCCAAAGCACTCCACAAGTCTGGCCTGTACGTTATGGTGGCAAGAAGGAAGCCATTACTCAAAACATCCCACATTGAGTCTTGTTTGAGGTATGCAAAAAACCACTCCGGAGATTCTGAAGCCATGTGGCCAAAATTTTTGTGGTCTGACAAAACCAAGATGGAACGTTTTGGCCTAAATGCCATGTTTGGCACAAACCCAACACAGCACATCACCCAAAGAACACCATCCCTACTGTGAAGAATGGTGGTGGCAGCACCATATTATGGCGATTGTTTCCCATCAGCAGGGACTGTGGCACTTGTCAGGATATAAGGGAAAATGGATGGAGCAAAATTCAGAAAATTCCTAGAGGAAAACCTGTTGCCCTCTGCAAGAAAGCTGAAATTGGGACGGAAGTTCACCTTTCATCATGGCAATGACCTGAAGCACACAGCCAAGGCTACACTGGAGTGGATAAGGAACAAAAAGATAAATGTCCTTGAGTGGCCCAGTCAGATTCCCGACCTAAATCCAATCGAAAATCTGTGGCATGACTTTAAGATTGCTGTCCATCAACGCTCCCCACGGAAGCTTGACTGGGCTTGAACAGTTTTGTACAGAAGAATGGGCAAATACTGCCCGATCAAGGTGTGCAAAGTTGGTAGAGACCTATCGCAACAGACTCACAGCTGTAATTACTGCAAAAGGTGCTTCCACCAAGTATTAACTCAGGGGGGATGGACACTTATCCAACCAAAATAATCTAGTTTTGTAATTTTGATTAATCTTCTGAAAATGTTAGAATTTGTTTTTCACTTGGAGGTTGTGGTTTACGATGTGTAAAAAAAAGGTGGGAAAAGTCTGATTTAATACAATATAATTCCAGACTATAAGACAACAGAAGGGGAAATTTTTTTAAACAGGTGTAGACTTTCTATGGGCACTGTAAGCTTTAAATACAATTTCTGGGCACTGGACAGATTGCAAATTGTGTTGCAGGATCTTTTGACATTTCTCAGAATTTGTGTTTTGGATAGGGTAATGTGATTTCCCCGGATTCTCTCAGCTGCTTCCCTAGCTCCCTCTACCTTCCTCACTACCCTCCCCTTCTTCCTTCCTCCCTACTCTATTTTCTTCCTTCCTCCTTACCCTCCTTTCTTCCTTCCTCCATACCCTCCCTTTATCCTTCCTCTCTACTCTTTTCACCCTTCCTCTCTACTCTCCTTTTTTCCTTCCTCTCTACCCTCCTTTTTGTCCCCCGTCGCTCAGCGGAGCGAAAGGGGGACTATGGCTTTCCCCTCCGTCCGTGTGTCCGTCCGTCCGTCCGTGCGTGCGTGCGGGCGTGCGTGCTTGCGTAAGCGAAGGACCGCATTCGAATTTGGTGTGTGGGTGCAACCCACGTCAAAATCCAAGATGGCCGCCGCCATGTATGTCTGATGCCATGTATGTCTGAACCTTGTAACCTGCATATCTTGAAAAATAAGCGAAGTACCAACTTCTAATCTGGTATGTGGGTGTATCTAGGCATAAGGAAGAACACAATTGAAAATTGGGGCGCCATGTCAAAATCCAAGATGGCCGCCGCCATGTATGTCTGAACCTTGTGAGATGAATATCTTGAAAAATAAGCGAAGTACCAACTTCTAATTTGGTGTGTGGGTGTATCTCGGCATAAGGACGAAAGCTATTGAAAATTGGGTCGCCACGTCAAAATCCAAGATGGCCGCCACCATATATATGTCTGAAACTTGAGCGAAATATCTCGAAAAATAAGCGAAGTACCAACGTCTAATCTGGTGTGTGGGTGTATCAAGGCACAAGGAAGAACGCTGTTTAAAATCGGGTCGCCACGTCAAAAGCCAAGATGGCCGCCGCCATGTATGCCTGAAACTTGTGAGATGAATATCTTGAAAAATAAGCAAAGTACCAACTTCTAATTTGGTGTGTGGGTGTATCTCGGCATAAGGAAGAAGGCTATTGAAAATTGGGTCGCCACGTCAAAATCCAAGATGGCCGCCACCATATATATGTCTGAACCTTGTGAGCGAAATATCTTGAAAAATAAGCGAAGTACCAACTACTAATCTGGTGTGTGGGTGTATCTAGGCACAAGCAAGAACGCTGTTTAAAATTGGGTCGCCATGTCAAAATCCAAGATGGCCGCCGCCATGTATGTCTGATGCCATGTATGTCTGAACCTTGTAACCTGCATATCTTGAAAAATAAGCGAAGTACCAACTTCTAATCTGGTGTGTGGGTGTATCTAGGCATAAGGAAGAACGCTATTGAAAATTGCGTCGCCACGTCAAAATCCAAGATGGCCACCGCCATGTATGTCTGAACCTTGTGAGATGAATATCTTGAAAAATAAGCGAAGTACCAACTTCTAATCTGGTGTCTGGGTGTATCTCGGCATAAGGACGAACGCTATTGAAAATTGGGTCGCCACGTCAAAATCCAAGATGGCCGCCACGATGTATGTCCGACACTTGTGAGATGAATATCTTGAAAAATAAGCGAAGTACCAACTTCTAATTTGGTGTGTGGGTGTATCTCGTCATAAGGAAGAAGGCTATTGAAAATTGGGTCGCCACGTCAAAATCCAAGATGGCCGCCACCATATATATGTCTGACCCTGTGAGCGAAATATCTTGAAAAATAAGCGAAGTACCAACTTCTAATCTTGTGTGTGGGTGTATCTAGGCATAAGGAAGAACGCTATTGAAAATTGGGTCGCCACGTCAAAATCCAAGATGGCCACCACCATATATATGTCTGAACCTTGAGATGAATATCTTGAAAAATAAGCGAAGTACCAACTTCTAATTTGGTGTGTGGGTGTATCTCGCCATAAGGAAGAACGCTATTGAAAATTGGGTTGCCACGTCAAAATCCAAGATGGCCGCCACCATATATATGTCTGAACCTTGTGAGCGAAATATCTCGAAAAATAAGCGACGTACCAACTTCTAATCTGGTGTGTGGGTGTATCTAGGCACACGGAAGAACGCTGTTTAAAATTGGGTCGCCACGTCAAAATCCAAGATGGCCGCCGCCATGTATGTCTGAATCTTGTGAGAAGAATATCTTGAAAGATAAGCGAAGTACCGACTTCTAATTTGGTGTGTGGGTGTATCTCGGCATAAGGAAGACTGCTATTGTAAAGTGGGTCGCCACGTCAAAATCCAGGATGGCCGCCACCATATATATGTCTGAACCTTGTGAGCGAAATATCTTGAAAAATAAGCGAAGTACCTTCTGGTGTGTGGGTGTATCTAGGCATAAGGAAGAACGCTATTGAAAATTGGGTCGCCACGTCAAAATCCAAGATGGCCACCTCCATGTTTGTCTGACCCTTGTGAGCGAAATATCATATCATAGCATGTTTTCTGCGTGTTCCACTTTGTCAACTCACATCACTTCCCCGACGGGGGACCTAGGCGTAACGCTTGTTTCCTTTCTCTCTACTCTCCTTTTTTCCTTCCTCTACTCTGCTTTCTTCCTTCCTCTCTACTCTCATTTTTTCCTTCCTCTCTAATCTGCTTTCCTCCTTCCTCTCTACTCTGCTTTCTTCCTTCCTCTCTACTCTGCTCTCTTCCTTCGTCTCTACTCTGATTTCTTGCTTCCTCTCTACCCTGATTTCTTTCTTCCCCCTAACTTGTTGTCTCCTTTACCCCTTCATCCCTGTTCTCCTTCTCTCCTTCCTTCATTTCCCCTTCTCCTTCTGTTCTCCCTTTTTTTCCTTTTCCACTTCCCCATCTCTCATTCCTTCCTGTTTCACCATCTCCCATTCCTTGCTTTATTCATCCTGCTCCACTCTTACCCGACCCCCAAAGCCCTTTCCTTTTATACCCTCTTTAGATTATCTTACAATGTGGGTGCCATATCTCTTAATTAACTCAACTGGACTACCGTCCAGTTGAGTTCATTACATACTGATCCCTCTGTCGTCGTCGTCTGTCGTCTGTCGCCTGTCGTCCGTTAACTTTTTGACGTTAACACTCCAGCGTCCACAAATATCAACCGATTCTGATCAAACTTGACATGCAGCATCCTTACCCCAAGGACCAGTTTGGTATTACATTTCAGCCCGATCCGTTGAAAAATGGCGGACTTAGCCGACCATTTTGTTTTTGGTCATGAAAACGATGTTAACACTCTAGCGTCCACAAATATTAACAGATTTTGATCAAACTTAGAATGTTTAACCCTTACCACACAAGGTAGGTTGCTATTGCATTCCAACCCGATCCGTCACAAAATGGCCACCATAAGCCGCCATATTGTTTTCAGCTCCGAAACGACGTTAAGACTTTAACGTCCACAAATATTTTATGGATTTTGATCAAACTTGGTGTGTGAAGTTGTCCAGTCAGTTCAGTTGAGTTCTGCTTCCCTGGAAGCTCTAGTTTTTACTTATTTCTTTATACATTCAATTAATAGAAAGAAAAAAAAATCTTCCATTGGTCTTTTCATTTTTACGATTTTTATACTTGCTGCTGTGCTCTTTTGCCATGTTCCTTGGGTGTGTGCAGATCACATATCAATTGCGTAATGTGTTGCGTGTGCGATGTGACCCAGCACCTGTTACCAGCAGTGGCATTCGCTTCCACTGTGACCCTTCATACTGGGCTAAGAACGTCATCAACTTGGGTATGAGCCATGAGATAAACAAGCCAGTGTAAACCAATCGGTGCACGTGCATTTATGAAAGTGAAGTCGGTGGCTTGGTGTGGAAGTATTCACCTTTTTATTTCAAAGCTTTAGGTCATTCTTGGTGAGATTGTGGTTTGGGAATCATGTCCTGACAGGTTGATGTCATGCACTTTACCTTTCAGTCTTGTCTGGGCTTGATTTTCAAGCTGACTTGTAAACGATCAAATTGCTGCTTTGCAAGTAGGGATTGCATGATGAAGTGCGCCATTCCACAGGTGGACTTCAAGTTGGCGATTCATCTGCTAGCTTTAGTGGACAGAAAAGATCCCATGGTTTCTTTTGGGAAAAGTCGACGAGTTATCACAAGCACCTTGAACAAATTCCAAATTGTTGCTCAAATAAATTCAGGTCGAACATCGGTCCCGGCAAGGCGGTTCCTGAAAGACCGGCTAAAATCTTCCTCGGTCGACTCCACAAGAAGGATCAGTGAATTGTGGCCATTAAGAGTAGTAGGAGGAGGAGGTTGTGCAAATAATAAATGGAAAAGTGTTTCCATTAAATACCTGAGCTGTAACCACGAGGTAATGGAGGAAGGAATATGATTGGACACACACAAGGATGCATTTCAACAAGCAAGAAGATAAAAGTGTGGGTGACATTTTATTGTAAAAATTAACAATAATATTGAAAATGTAATTTTACCAAAGTAATTTTTTGAATGAATTTGTATATTATTGCTACTCATGGCCTTCCGGGATAGCTTTTTGGGCAACGTTTGGACTTTAATCGTTGATAATTTGCATATAGTAGCAATGTTCATCACATCACATTGCATTGTTCATCATTGCTACTCCATGCACTCGCCTTTCATTTGTCTCTCCTGGGTTAGAATCTTGCCCCAGCTGTAAAAACTAACTGTGTCAGAAAATTGTTTTGCATGCAGTGAAAAAGTATTAATGTGTGTCATTCATTGGAACGTTGCCCCCCAAAAACGTCCTTCCAAAACATCATTCCAAGTGAAGTGTTCAAGGTTTGTGTTTCACTGTCGCCTCCTCATCGGGCGTTAAGCCGACGGACCATCCACCAGCACTGGTTGTTGGTGGACGTTAAAAATCGCCTGGCTTCGTCACGTTGAGGCGGGTTATCACGAGCCCATGTCCAAATTCCGTAATTCTGCTCTTACATATAGGTGCGCTGCTTCAGCAGCATAGCCATACTCCCAGCAATTAATCAAACCAACAGGCATGTGCTACACACGAATGAATGAATTAATTACTACTAATAAAAACATCGGAATTGTCATTTTGCTGGCTTTTCCTTTTTAAGGCAGGAACACCATAAAACCAAGACATTTAGAGGGTCATAACGGGTGCAAGTGTGTAGAAACCTACCACTTGCCTTTTAAAATTTACTTCAACTGTAGATGAGCATTTAATGCTTATCACAATCTTCTTGGGAAGAGTGATTTGATGCTCATTATAATCTTCTTGGAAAGAGTGATAACATTTCCTTATTAGTCCCCTACCGGTGAACACCGGAGGGGACTATAGGTTTGCACGCCGTCCCTCCGTCTGTCAGTCTGTCAGTCTGTCAGTCCGTCAGTCCGTCACGCAAAGAACAGCTTTCCAGACTTTTTTTTTTCTAAACGCTTAATGTTAATGATTTCAAACTTGGCACATGGTTTCTTCATGATAAGTTACAGATCAAGTTCGAACTTCACGACGTTTCGATCATTTTTGACAAAGTTATGGCACTTTGAACTTTGGGAATTCTGATGATCCTTTAATAACTCAGTGCCATTTTAAGTTTTAATTTCCTTTAAAAACGATTTTCTCTGCAATAATAGGACCGATTGAGATCAAATTTTCACCGTAGGGGGGACTCGGTCTGTAGAATATTTTAATGGTAATTATGACGTCACAGGTCACGTGGTTCGGCCGCCATATTGTTTTTCATGAAAACACGAAAACCCCTTTTTCTCTGCAACGGCTGAACAGATCGAGGCTAAACTTTGCAAGCAGAATCGCATACCCATGACGAACAAAAAAGTCCGCGAGCATGACGTCATGCGTCACATGGTTTCAGAGCTATGACGTTTTTAAGCATGAACCTTTAAAACCGAGCTCCTCCCTCATTTTTGATCCAATCGAGAGGAAACTTCACAGATCTGTTCAGCATGTCAGTCTACTAAAATGTCCTTTTGGAATTTGCGATAGGGCACGTGGCTTGGCAGATATCGTTAATTAAACAAAAATATTTTTAAAATGGATATCTCTTGAATCGCTAGTACCTCAGACTGTGAGTTGGTAATTATATAATTCACACAGTGCAATATGTGCAGGCCGCTCCATGGAGCGACCTTGCGGGCTTATCAACGAGGCGAGGCGTGACACACATGTGTCTCAGCATACCTCAGATCAAGTTTGAAAACCAGCATCAACTGTGCATAAATTTGCATATTCGATCATTTTTGACAAAGTTATGGCACTTTGAACTTTGTTCGGGGACATGTATTGCAGCGCAATACTCAGAATGCTTGTTTCAATTGGGTTGATGTGGGTGGAAGCAGTAATTATACCCCAACTCCCCCGGCATCTTGCCACTTGTTTATGTCATTTAATTATTGCTTTTGGTAATATGTGCTTACTTATCTGACATTATTTTCTTCTGTCTTTCTTAACCCAAATCATTGCTTGCATTCCAGGAACCTTGCTTGTTGAAACACCACCACCATCCCAACAGGTGGTTGGCTTACCTCATGGTCCCCCTCAATCACATCAGCCCAATACCACAATCAACCACCTTCCTGGGTCTGGTGCCAAGACTGTGGCACAGGGCGGCCAGATTAATTTAGCCCAGCTTCGTTTACAACACCTGCAGCAGCAAGCAATTAAGCAGCAACAATTGAGACTGGCGGGACGAACAGCCAGTGGTGGAAATCCTGGGGAGGCTTCAGTTAGCCAAGGCAGGCATCCGGCTGCAATGGGTCCCCAACGTCGGCTGTCTTCTGGGCCTGGACCAGGTGTCGGCCCAGGTCTCGGCCCAGGTCTCAGCCCAGGTCTCGGCCCAGGTCTCGGCCCGGGTCTCGGCCCGGGTCTCGGCCCGGGTCTCGGCCCAGGTGTTGGCCCAGGTGTTGGTCCAGGTTCAGGACCTGCTGAATTTGCTTCTAAGCAGGTGAGATCCGAAAATAAAAGAAAAATAGCCAACAAATCTTTTGCTGTTATGGCATTCTTTTTTGTATGATTTCACAGTATGAAAATGGTGAAAGGTGAAGGGTGGGAGGGGACATGGGAAATGTCGAGAGCAGAATGTAAAATACTAATTTGGTGAAAGTGGGGTAATGGGGCTACAGTTGGGTACACAGCAAGGGATGAAATTAATGAGAGGAGAGTTAAAATGGGAGGGAACAGTAATTTGCAAATAAGATGTTTGGGTTAGGTAGGGTTAATCAGGAGTAGAAAGGATTGCAGGTAGGAATGAGGGATGAGTGGTGCACCACTATCTTATATGTGCTGGAGGGGAAAGTGCAATTTATCCATCTCCAGAGGCATTTTCACAGACAGGATGAAGGAGTGGAGGTGGGCAAAAATACCTGGATTTTGGGAGTTGAACCAGGAGGTGGATACCTGAAGAACGCTCATGTGACTGAGGTGCTGGGGAGGGTCATAGAGCAGAGGAAGCTGGACCGAAGGAGATGCGGTTTTTAAAAAATGGAGAGGCCACCCATCTGTCTGATTGATGTGTGAGAAACAGGGGAAGTTGGTTCCACAGTCAAGGGAAAAGAGGAACAAATGAATGGAGGTGAGCAGTGAGCCTGGATATTTGGAGCTTAACAAGAAGAGGGTTGTTAAGCTCGCTTATGTGATTTGGCTCAATATGATTTGAGTGTTAAATGCAATCCAATATGGTGGCAATTAAGTTGAGAATTGAACGATAACAAAATTTGAGGTGCATTCAAATATGTTTTTCTTGATTCATAATTCCTAAATGCGTTAACGTGAATTGACCGACCATTAAAAACGTGATTGAAACTGAAACATTTCCCACGTCATTCGGCACGTTGGTCTCCGTGTACGTTATGTATTGTGCCATTGGCGGTGTTTTAGTGCAGGGATTACTTGTACACTCGAAAATGGCCACTTCTGCTTGCACGACCATAGTGTTCTCAAATTTTCTATCTGAAGTGGGGGAGGAAGTGGACTTGTGGACATTCATCGCTAGCTGAATGCAGTGTGTGGACAGTTAACGATGGACATGAAAAATCTTTAGTTGTCTGGGGCAGTGTAAAGAAGGACGTGAAAGCAGTGAAACCGTGCATCATCCCAGACGACCTTGAACAAGCCGTTCACTGAAGCTTCACTACCTGGAAGAATTTGTGATGAGCAACACAGAATACTGGTGCATACAACATAAAATGCTCTTCGCATGGTGGAAGAAATCACCATGGCCACATGCATGTCCATCGTTTCTGTGTCGGCCTATATGGTTTTGCACACTGATCTCAAAATATAAGGGGAAAAGTAGCCCAAAAATATTGTGTTCTTATCTTGTACTACTACATCCTAGTACCTTCTACTCTCCTACCGATGCAGTTCATAATGCTTCTCCTCCTTTCCAACCTCTGCCCCATCTTCCATCACAATTATTTGACATGTCCTCTTTTCCTTAAATCTCCAAAACTTCTTATTCATTCCCTGTTCCTGGCTGACAAGATCAGGGATGCGGAGCCACATCGCACCTCCTGAGTTGCACAAATGATGTTCTCAAACTCTACGCTCAACCAACCTTCGCTCACACTTTGGAGAAATGCTTGACGTGGCTAAATTGAGGTTGTTCCAAAACGTGATCAGACCAGTGGTGCTGGCTCGCTCATGTCCAAAAAAACACCCGGTCCCTGCTCCGGGTGTTCAGTGTGTACCCTCTCTAAAACACTGGCACCCAATATGCTCAAACTTCACAGATCTCTCTATCCAGGTTACTGCAGCTAACCCAGATATTGCATCTCTCATGGAAACATTTCTTTCACAGGATGTTCTGGACTCTTCTTTCACTCTCTCTCCCTGGTTATTATTTTCTCCTCAGCTCTGATGGGCTGAGGTTCCTGGAATTTCTTCTATATTAGACAAATTTAAGTTTGTTATCTTCACAAGTTCATCCCATTATGCATTCTTTCTCCCTTTCTGTGCATAATCCTGACCTTCTTACACATGCTTGTGGTGAGGCCATCACTTGAAAATAACTCATCATTCCTAGAAAACAATCCCTGTTGATGGCAACCTGCAGTCTCTCCGTACATCTCGGAACCATTGTGTATCTGTCCTCTGAAGACCTGGAGCCCAACATCGAGCCCCCTGTGATCTAAATTCTCCAAAGACTGGTGGGAGCTTGCTAGGTATATGGCTGGTACAGATTCCTCTTGCGTTCTTTTCTTCAGGGTGGAGCCATGCCACACACTGCTCGAGAATAAGAAGAGACATTGAACTATGTCCGAACTCAAAAGGCCAAGGTCATAAATCCATCCCTCCCCAAAGCCACCCTTTCCACCATTGAGATATGTCCTTGACAGCTTGTGGACTTCCACAGTGAAAAAGATTCGTACCAGTTCAACTCCTCTTCTACAATGGTCCGAGTGGCGGAAGTGCTCTAACTTTCAGAAACTGTGCTTCAGTTCTATCATTCCCTCTTTCCTCTCGCTTTTAAGGAGCCTTCTTGAATGGGAAACTTTTTCCATCCTGGAAAGTTGGAAACATCACTGATCTATAAGAAAGGTTCCAAAACCGATCTCCTCAACAACAGACCTATTATGCTTTTTCTCTGTCATTAGCAAAATAATGGAGCATCTGATTTCAGGCATCTGATTTCAGGTACCATCTCTCCCTAACTCACTAATCTCTGCCAACCCTTTTGACCTCCGGCCTGGCCATTTCACATTGGAAATATTGCTTATTCGGACAAGAGCAGTGGATGGATTCCGAGAACCACAACCAAGAGGTTATGGCCATCTCTCTGGATATATCTTGAGCCTTTGACACAGCCTGTCATGTAACTTTGATTCCTAAGTTGTCTACCTTTGTTATGCAGGATCCCCTGTTCAAATTTTTCCGATGCCCTCTGAGCAGGAGCAACGGTTTGCCTTTGATGGCTTCCTTTCCCATGGTCTTTCCTTCAGGCAGGATTCCTACAAGACTGCGTGTTCGGACCTAAATCCTTCTTTATCTTTGTCAACGATCAATCTATCTGAGCCTCTTGAAAACCAATGTTAGCATTTTGTCATTGATTACCTCCGCCACCAAAGGTGGATGGAGGTTATGTTGTCATCCCTGTCTGTCTGTTTGTCCATTTGTATGTGAACAAGATATCTCAAAAAGTTGTGGACGGATTCGGACAAAACTTGGTGGAGAGGTTGTGTGTCTGACCAAGACAAATAGATTCGATTTTGGTGAAGATCTGAATATGGATTCGGATATGAGAATTATTTCAATTTTGAAGTCATTCTTCACCATTGGGAGATAGGGCTAAAACCAACATATAACAGGATATCTCAAAAAGTTATGGATGGTAGATTTGGACGAAACTTGTGAGACGGGTTGTGTGTGTGTGACGAGGAAGAATCGATTCAATTTTGGTGAAGATCCGGATCCGGATCCAGCTAGTATAATTTTTTTAAGTGATTCTTCACCATTGAGTGATATGGCCAAAAATGATATATAGCAGCATATCTCAAAGAGTTGTGGACGGATTTGGACGAAATTTGGTGGAGAGGTTGTGTGTGTGAAAAGGACTAATCGTTTCGATTTTGGTGAAGATATGAAAATGGATTCGGCTATAAGAATTATTCAATTTCTAAGTGATTCTTCACCATTGAGAACCACCTTTAGAGGTGCTAATTGAAAATGCTAACATTAAGATTCTTCACCATTGAGAGATCGGGTGAAAAGCGATATACAACAACAACAACATGCATTTTAAGGCCATTTTCCCTGCTAGAGCGGGGGTTAGCCTTGCGGTCCCCATGACAATCTTCTCCATTTTTGCCCTATTTTCTGCATCTCCCCTTGTTATAACCCCCTTGCCCGCATTTCTTCTTCCACCATCTTGAGCCAATTCTTTTTCGGTCTTCCCCGTCCTCGACTTCCTTCTACATTCATTTCCATCACTCTTCTCAACCAGTCACTTTCATCCTTCCTCAACACATGACCAAACCATCTCAACCTGTTTCTCTCCACAGCATCAATCACCAGCTCTATTCCCATCATCTTTCGCAATTCATCATTTGTCTTCCTCTCTCTCAACGATACTCCACACATCCACCGAACCATTCGCATTTCCACCCTTTCCAGCCTTCGTTGCTGCTCTACGTTCATTACCCATGTCTCGCTCCCATAAATCATAACACTTCTCACACATGCAGCATACACCTTTCCCTTCAGCTTCAACGACACTCCCCTCCTCATCAGCACGCCACTCAGTTCCCGAAACTTCTTCCATGCACATCTCACTCGAGCAACCGTTGCCGAGTCTGATCCACCTTCTCCATTCAGCATGTCTCCGAGGTAGCAAAATGTTTTCACACCTTCCAGCTTCACGCCGTCTCCAAGATCCAACTCAACATTTCCTCCATCTGCAGCTCCCTCTGTGCACACCTTACACTTGAATGTAGCTGCCACACTGGTTAATGACCCTCTCAGACCACAACATTTTTGATGAACCCACTCAGCGCACATTGCACATTGAATGGAGTTCACTCCGACACCCTTCCTGCACACAGCACATGGCCACTTCCCAGTTCTTTCCACCTCACCACATGCTTTACCACTTGCCATCACCTTTGTCTTTCCGATATTCACCTTCAGACCTTTTGTCTCCATACATTCCTTCCACTTGTTCGTCTTTTCCTTCAGTCCATCCATACTTTCCGCAATCAACACCAGATCATCTGCATACAACAACTCCCACGGTAAACCCTCCTTTACGTTCTGAGCCTGCACCTCCATCACAGCTACACATAGTAGTGGACTTAGTACTGACCCCTGATGCACTCCCACCTTCACCTCAAACTCACCACTGTTCCCGTCCTTCGTCCTTACAGCTGTGCGCGCTCTTTTGTACATTGCCATCACTACTCTGATCAACCATTCCTCCACTCCTAACTTCCTCAATGCCCATGTCACTACTTCGCGTGGAACCCCATAGAATGCTTTCTCCAGATCAACAAACCCAAGAAACAACTTCTTCCTCTTCTCCATGTACTTCTCCTGCAACTGCCTTACAATAAAAAGCGTGTCTGTCGTTCCACTTCCTGGCATAAATCCAAACTGCATTTCGTCGATCTTCACTTTCTTCCTTATCCTCCTCTCCAACACCCTTTCCAATACCCTTTCCAATACCTTCATTCCATGCTCCAATAACGTTATCGCTCAATACGAGCCACAGTCCAGAGGGTCACCTTTTCCCTTGTATCGAGGGACGAGGGTACTCAGTTCCCAAACCACTGGAATGCGGCCTTCTTTCACCACCAGATTACAGATCTGTCATTCTCTTCACACCCCAACTTCCTCCTGCCTTCAACATATCTCCCACAACTCCTGTCGGCCCTCCCGGTTTTCTACTCTTCATTGCTTTTATCGCTTCCTCAACTTCCTTCTCAGTTATCTTCTCTGCCGGTCCTAAAACTGGGTTACTCTCTATGTTGCCATCCCATTCATTCTCTGCATTCAACAGCATTTCCATATGTCTCTTCCATCTTCCTTTAATTACATCTGGGTCCACAACGATTTGTCCCACTTCATCCTTCAAGCAACTCACCCCCATCACATCACACCTCTCTTTCGCTATCTGCTTTGCAATCCTGAATACCGCACTCTGACCCTCTTCCGAATCCAAGCGTTCTCCGAACATTTTCCTACATGCCTCCTGCGCCTTTGCTACCTCTTTCTTTGCAGCCTTCTTGGCTGCCTTATAATTTTCATGCTCTGCTTTTTCTGCCCCCGTACCCTTCGCCTTCTGCCACTCCTTGAACTTCTTCCTCTTCTCGTCAATCCTCTTTCCAACTTCATCATCCCACCACCATGTTTTGAGTGCCTTTTGTCCATTTTTGGACATCTGGTCCATTTGGACATTTTGGACATTTGGTCCTTTTGTCCATCCACATACCTCACCAACATCCGCCTCACCAAAGACGACTATCTTTCATTGACATCCAACCACTTTCAAGCTCAACCACATCATCCTCTACCCTACTCAGCCTCTCTTTTAATGCCTCCCTTACTGTCACCTCTTTCAACCTCCACACCTTCATTCTCGGTTGGTACTTCACCCGCCGAGCTCTCCTCACACCTTTCACCCTTATGTCGCAGACAACCAAGTGGTGCTGTGAAACAGCCTCCTCCCCCGGGATCACCTTTGTGTCCCAGAGGTGTCCTCTATCTCGCCTACGCACCATCAGGTAGTCAACGGTTGTCGTCGACCCAACAAGCCTATTATCCTCTTTCTGGAACTGAGTATTACAAATCAACAAATCAGCTCCATCAGCAAACTCCAAAATCCTTTCACCTTCTCCATTTCTCACACCATATCTGAAAAGCGATATGCAGGCTTGGCATTTAATATGGAATATATATTTTTTCTTGACTTAGGTTTACTTTCTGAACTCGGTATATCAATCTGGTGAGTTTCTTTTATACTTTGGTGATTTATTTGTTAAAAGAACCATGTCGCTGATTGTCTGTCGCAGCAAGAAGTCAATAACAGGATTATATCACAGGTGGCGTGACAAAATGTACGGACAGGTATATTTGACGATTGGCTTCACAATCGGGTATATAAGGGTTGTTGCGTTCTGTATGAGTGGAAAACAACTGCTGCACGTCTACAAAAGTTATTCCCGCTTCCCCTGGAGATGGTCCGTCTAATCTCGACAATGCTGTTTGTCATTTAGTGGTGGCTTTACGAAATTCCGGCATGAAACAGCGTGCTATTGCTTGGCAGTATGGCATCACTCAAGGTCAGGTGTCAAAGATCTTGAAACGAAATGCTCAGAGGGGTGTCCCTACTCCAATACCGAGGCCAGGACTTCCCCGCAGAACCACAAGGAGGGATGATCGCCAGCTGCACCGGTTATTCCGCAATGGCCGTACCAAGTCAGCTAATCGGCTGAGGGCTGGGTGGCAGCAACTGACAAATGTGCCTGTATCCAGAAGGCTAGTCAACCAACAACTGGTTCAAGCAGGCTATCATGCCAGGCGTCCCCTGAGAAAGCCACGTCTGACCAGACAACACCGCCAGCGCCGATTGCAGTGGGCCAGAGAGCACCGTCAATGGCAGCCAGGACATTGGAATCACGTGATCTTCAGTGACGAGTCTAGATTTCTGGTGTGTCGTCAAGATGGCCGCGTCCGAGTGCACAGACAAGTGCATGAAGCCTACAACAAAGATTGTATAGTGCCAATAGTCCAAGCTGGAGGTGGTGGGGTGACCGTTTGGGCTGTTTTTCTTGCAGGGGGCAAAACTGACCTGGTTGTTCTGAATGGAAACCTGAACCAGTTCAAGCACAGGGCCATTCTGGAAGAAACATTGCTTCCATTTGCTCATGCAGCCTTTCGAGGAAACTTTGTCTTCCAAGATGACAATGCACGGCCTCATCGTGCTCGCATGATCCAACACTTTCTTGCTGACCGTGGTGTAGAGCATATGGAGTGGCCTGCCATGTCCCCGGATATGAATCCGATAGAGAACTTGTGGGCAGAATTAACGCGTCAAATCGACAACTTGGACCAGCAGCCTGCCTCTGTGCGTGAATTGCAGCAGGCTATTGTAACTGCATGGCAAGCGATTCCTGTCCAAACCTTGGCAAATCTCGTGAACAGCATGCCTCGACGTGTACGTGCTCTCCTGAATGCTCGTGGGGGGTTACATGAAGTACTGAACTGTAATTTTACTGTCCGTAATCCCAGTCATAATTTAACTTTTGTTTTTGTTAAAAGATGTTTTGGCTAATGTGCAAAATAAAGAGATTCCTCTGGAAAACGCACAGAAGTTTAACACAGTACTGTCCGTGAATTGAGTTCGATATCAGTTTACATCACTTTCAAGGATCAATTTATTTGCTTCGAAATGTCAAATGTGGTTTTTGTTTCTTTTAAAGGTCACATTAACAAAATCTAGAATAATTTCAACATAATTCCAATGAACTTTTGGTTCTAAGTCATCTTGAAAAGTAAGTTCACCCCCACAAAAAAAATATTCCATATTAAATGCCAAGTCTGTATAACATAATATTTAAAAAAGTTATTGACGAGTTATGAATAAACTTGGTGGACGAGTTGGTTCGGTGACATGAACAAGCCGATTAGATTTTGGTTCAGGTCCAAATCCAAATCCGGCCTATCAGTGGGATACAAAGCGTAAACTGTTCACCATGTGGAGGTATGCTCTCTACTGAGTGCCGTTCTAGTTCCACCCTGTGTAGAAGGATGTATCACTCTATTTAAAGAAAGCCTTAGGAACAGGTGGACTTCAAAAGACTGCTAGATTTTATTTGATGAGTCCACCTGCACTTTTATAACTCAGCCAAGCTGTCATGGGGCCGAAAGCAGTTTAATGAAGATTTTAATTCCACAGCGGCCACCACTGGATCCCTTTTGGACAGATCTGCACTATATGAGCTGTGCATCAGTTACTTGGAATGTTACATTCAACACAGGCAAATCGCACATCCTCACACTGTCTTTCGATGGATCATTCATCAAACGCTCAAATCCATTTCTCACCAGCCACTGGACGAGGTGCAGTCCCAGTAACTCTCTGACCTCACTGGCATTACCATTTGTGGGAGGATCATATTACCAAACTAGTATTAATGGCTTGTCACCATCTAGGTATCTCCATTGAGTTGAGACGTTTGAGCCGCACCAAACTCATCAGGATCATCAAGGTTTTCATACGTAGTTCCATGGAGCATGGCTTGCCACTCTGGCTGGTGCTCCTGCCTTCCACTATGCTACTCTCGAGGCCATCAAAAATGTGGCTCTTCACAGTGTTGGAATCTAAAGACAAGAGGCAGATTCCCAAGGACTGCCATTTCCCATTGGTGGCAAGTTGGTGGGCCTTCTATTTTATACAAGCTTATATGTGGCCTTACTCCTTCTGCCCTCATCTACCTTTACCCTTCCATAGTTAACTAACCAAGGTTGCATGTGTTCCTCAAAACGCTCACCTCACCCTCCCAAAGTTCAGGAATAGCCTTCCTGTGTCCATTGTCTGTCATTGTTTCTGTGCTGCTGATCACCAGCTCATATGTTCAACCATGCACATCCATGATCTCTTCTACATGTAATTCCCATTATTTTCCCATCCTGGCTATTGTTATTCACTTTTGTGTCATTCCTCTTTTTCTCCTTGTGTATGTCCATCATCCCATTTTGGTTGTTTGTAAACATGCTGCTCTTTGTCGTTCGGTCCTTCACACACCTTTGTAACATAAACAAGTCAAACTTTTTTGGATGCTGCGTGCCGAGAATGCTCTCAGATGACTAAAAGGCCACATGATTCTCCATGTCTCAGAACAGGGTGACCATGAATGCTGTGAATTGTGGCCAGTTTGCAAACACCAATGTGACTATGGACGGCACCTGGATGCCTTTCTTCAATCCAGGAAACAAAAGGCAGTCGGCATAATGGAAGGATTCAGATTCATTTCCACCAAATACATTTCCATGCAAGTACGATGGCAGTCATCCGAGAAAATGATAGTCGTCATCTTTTGGGATGCTGGTGGCAACATCCTCACCCATTGGGTTCCAAAATGGCCAACCATTACTGGTAACAATTACTGTGAGGCATTGAGAAAAACAGTCGGTGTCAGCCATGCAAAAGAAACTTCTAATTTACACAGTCAGGGTTTTGCTTCCACCATGATAATTTACCACAGTCAGGATTTCGCTTCCACCATTATAATGGCCCACCACATCAGTCCATTCAATGCAAGAGTTCTTCAAAGAGAAACTTCTGATCCCACAGTCACCATTTTCACTGGTCAAAGCGTCCAGTGTCGTGTTTTTTTCTCTTTCCAAAAATGAAAAACCTCCTTCATGGTTGTACCAGATCAGGGATGATATAAACTATTATGACGGTGGCCTCCACACAACACTGAAGAAAGCTTTGCTGCAGCCTTCACATCATGGATGAACCTATGGCTTCACATCCTCAAGGAGTCAAGCCTCCCGGGCCACCAAATCTCTAGCTACACCTCTGGATGAACAGCTGCCAAAGTGGACCGCACTCCAGGAAGATTATGTTGAGAAGTGAAGTTTGCAAAAAAAACAACTTAATTCTTGCCTTATTCAAATAAATTAGGAGAACATCAAATTTTAACACACTTTGTAAATGAACAATAGTAAAACTAACAATTTGCTCTCTTTGGAAAATTGATGGGAAGTAATGAAATCGTAATTTATCTTAGGAGTAGATTTGATGAGTTGACTGAATCTGTACAAGCTGGATCCAAATATAATTTTTGGATATCATGTCACACGCATGTTATTTAGAAGAATATTAATTGATCTCTGTTAAGAGATGAAGATCTTGATATTAATAGTAATTCTAAAAACAACACAGGACTGTAATGTAAAATAGAAAATTTGAGTGCGTGTCGTGCAAGAGAACGGAATGAGGTTTGGGATGTCAGGCTCAGTCGGGGCAAGACTGGAAAGGGGTGGGTCTTAGAACAATGGGAGGAGCATTTTATAGATGTTAAATGTATGTTAAATGAAGGAAATGAATGCTCGTTGTTGCTTATTGATGGGATATTCAGGCAGTTGGAGTTGATGCTAATTGTATATTTTTCAATATAAAATCGGTCTGCAATCCCGTTTCATCTGACATCAATTGAATGAGACGTTTTCACAATTTATCGATCACTGACTGATTGCTGTTGGCGAAGAGCATCCCTGCCGTTGGCATTGGCCATTAACCAATGCTCGCCATCATGCATGAAAACAGAACACTGGTAAAGTGATTTGACAACTTGTTTGACAAAATAACCCACATTTGGAGATGAGAGATTAACATTGGAAGTCAAGCAGCTCAATACTGGAGTCTTGTCTGAATATGGTTCGGAATTAAAAAAAAAAAAAAAAAACACCTTTAGAGGCCATTTTTCCCCGCAAGCGGGGGTTGGCCTTTTTCGGGAACTGTGGTTGTTGTTGTTTTTCGGTCCCCTTTTTGAAGCAATGTTTTACGGCCGGATGCCCTTCCTGACGCCAACCCTTTTTGCCGCCTTTAACGACAAGCAGGGAATTACCAGTGAACTGGTACTCAAATATTGGAACTGGTTCGGAATATTGGCCGGAAAACTGTCCTCCTGTCTGAGTACTCAAAGTAAAACCCAGGAAATATGTCTAAAGTGTAGTAGAACTATGTCTGGAAGTCAGATTATTTGAATGGTAAAATTCTTTTTTCTTCATTATTACTCAGGAAGAACCACCTTTAGAAGAATGAGGGCAGATAGAATTTCCAGATTTGGCACAGAGCTTCGTATTGTGAATGTTTTGAACGAGTTGAACTTTGAGCTCACAAGAAAAATATGAAATTAAATTTAGGACCAGGACTATTACAGGACATCATGGCGATAGGCTGGTGCTCGAGCATTGGATAATCGCGTCATTGCAAGGTAGTGTTCTGGGCCCTGTGCTATTTCTGGTCTTCTTCAATGATATCTCCGACTCTCTGGAAAATCCTCTCTATCTCTTTGCTGATGACTCCACTATCTGCCGCTCCATTCCTCATCCCTCAGATCGGCAGTCCGCAGCCTCCTCACTCCTGGATAAAATCAGACTAGTCCAACAAGTGGAACATGTCTTTCAATCCTGACAAAATCTCACACTCTTACTATGTCTCTCCGAAAAGACCGACTGGAAAACCTTCCCATCTACTTTCTCAACAATCCTCTCCAAGAAGTTCTGTCGCTCAAGCTTTTGGGTCTCACTTTCTGCCATGATCTTTCTTGGGAAAACCACATTTCCAAGCTGGCCTCCAAAGCCAGTCGCCGACTGGGCATCCTCCGTCATGCGAAGTCCTTCCTTGGCACACCTGAGCTCCTCACCACATACAAGGCTTTCATCCGCAGCTCAATGGAATACTGTTCCCCCCCCCCCTGGGCTGGTGCCTCACACCTAGCTCGGCTTCACGTTGGTGAAACCAAAGCTTTCAGAATCATCGGAATCTCCTGCGATGAAGCTAACTCCGAGGGCCTTTCACTCACTCACCGCAGGCAGGTTGGTGGTCTTTCTGTCTTCTACCGACTCCTCTCCGGCCTTGCTCCCCCAGCTCTCTGTGCTCTGTCCCCCCAATATTCCTTCAGGTCGCACAAGATCTGCCTGCAACCCTCTTATGGTTAAACTGCCAGAATCTAGGCTCTCTGCTCACCTTCACTCTTTCATTCCCCTTTTCTCCCACCTCTGGAACAAACTCTCCCACTCCCTTCAATCCCACTCCTCCCTCCAGGTCTTTAAAACAGCTGTTCACCACCATCTCCAGATCTTTTCTACCCCCACTAATTCACCCCAGATACACTTTTTTTGAAATTCCAACTTCTTTCCTGGAAGTCCTTGCAGTGTTCATATGTTTTATACCTCTCCCACCTCCCCCCAAGCCCTCTCCCTCCCACCTCCCCCCAAGCCCTCTCCCTCCCACATTTCTCTCGATGTCCTTGCTCTCAAATGTAGTGTTTGTGTCCTTCACCTCACTCCCCATCTTGTCTACCACCCCCCTTATTTTTGTGTTTGATGTGTCGGTTTGACTTTTTGTGTGATTAATGTTCGCTCTTTCACGAGCCTCAATCCTGCATACAAAAAAAAAAAAAAACAAGTACACATACATTCAAAGTACACCGCCCCATGCCAAATAATTAAATATGCTGCAGCGCGGCATTGCCGGGGCGCCTCCGGCGCCCGGCAATACCGCAGTGCAGCTCATTGAGGCTGCATTGGGAGGGAGAGGTGTACACTAATTGATTGATTAATTGTATAATTAAAATCAATAAAAGATTATCACAAAATATTTTCATAATCAATTGGCTAATCGCATAACTAAACCAGTAGTGCTTCATCCGAAGATGTATCTTTTAGAAATTTAATTAAATAAGTCATTTATAAAAAATTAAATAATTAATTGATTACTCAATAAATAATTAATCGATTAATCAATAAATACTTAATAGATGAAATGATTAATCAATAAATCAAAAATATCCTTGATAGCCACATCACTTGGTCACTCATGTCCAAATATTAGCTTCCCAGCTCAAAAGGTGCCTGAGATATTGGCCAAATGAGAAAGAAAATAAATAAATGATTAATAATGAAAATAAATAAATAATAATCATAAAAAAATTAAATTAGTAATCAATTTGGTCAGAGAACACATAAACTACCACTATTTCATCAGAATCTGTAACTTAAAAAAAAAAAAATTTTTGGTCATTAATTGAATAATTAAATAATTAATCGATTAATTGATTAATTAATAAATCAAAAATATACTTTGCAGCCAAATCACCTGGTCATTGGCATGTCCAAATATCAGCTTCCTAACTCAAAAGGTGCCTGAGTTAATAATGGTCAGAAGAGAAATGAAATTTAATTAATTAAATAAGTACTTAATTAAACGCTAATAATTAAATAACTCCTCAATTTATTGATTATTCAAAAAACAAAAAATACCGTATTTGACAAAGGACTTGCTCACTACTGTGCCGAAATTTCAGCTTCCTAGCTCAAAGGATGGCTGAGATATCGCCCGGACAACCAAGAAAACAAGAAACCAGAGTGAAAACTGAGTACTCTCTTTCAGCGTGCGTCACTGCCGAGCCCCCTTTGGTGCCCGGCAATGACGATTTGCAATGCCTGGAGATGGCATAGGAAAGGAGCGGTGTACAATTGGAAACGATGTGGAGCTCTGTGCCAAATTTGGCGATTCTAGCACTCGTATTGTCGAGTTATTCTGCCGACAAAGAGACAAACCCACTCACTCGTTGATCGCAATACTCTCATGCCGAGCGGAGACAGGAAGCAGGTCGAAAGAGTAAGCATCCATAAAGTGCTCGAGGCTCCAGTTAAGAGTAAAAGGTGAATTTCACAGGTTAGGTGATCTATGTTCACATCAACAGCAGTTGTGATCAAGAAGCAGAAACAGCCAACACTAACAAGTGTTTCAAAGTCAGAAGCCAGACTGAATGAGACTGTGGAGCAAAAGGTGATCGTTTTGAAAAGATGCCAACAAAGCTACACAAATATTAATATACACCCTAGCTTGGGTGTCATCTCCTTATCCTCTGTGTGATTGTGTTGGGGAGGAGGGGAGAGGGCCAAATTTATTTTGTGCCCATGTGTATCCTAAGTACTGTGCGAAGTTTGCAGGAGATATGCCAAGCTGTTTCAATCTTGAAGTCTGAGGCAATTTGTATTAAAATAAAACCTCAATACCCAAAATAGCAAGTTATAATTGTGCTTAAGAAACGAAAACTGCAAGATGGATGAAAAGAATGAACAGAATGGAAGAAATTTGCTACCTCTCTATACTAGAAACGTGCATGCAGAGGTCACTTCTAAATAAAATAAAATAAATTGTTGTAATACGGAAATCTAAAATGACATAACAACCATAATGAAAAGAGAAACACAACTGTATGAGTCAGCAGCTCCCTTGAGTGCGTCCTTGTTTATCATTTATTATGTTATTGCTTTTGCCCTCATTCTGTAATGAAAAACTGCAATCTATTTTTTTTTTTTTTTTTTTGTATTCTGCTTGCACTAATCGATAACTACCAAATATACTTGCTTAAAATATTAAACTGCTTGTGCCATTAGTGTGAGGAATACCACGGTAAAAACGTCCCAAAAGTGAAGTGCATAATTCTCAGTGCTTGGGATTAGCCAATAGGAATTAGATTTCATTGAGGATTAGAATTCAGCATGTTAAAATTATTTTATTCTTTAATTCTGTCTACATTCTTTTCATTTGCTCATACAGTGCATTCAGAAAGTATTCAGTCAGACCCCTTCACTTTTTTCACATTTTGTTATGTTGCAGCCTTATGCTGAAATCGTTTTAATTCATTTTTTTCCCTCATCAATCTACACTCAATACCCCAAAATGACAAAGAGAAAACAGGATTTTAGAAAGTTTTGCAAATTTATTAAAAAGAAAAATCTTGAAATGTCTTATTGACATAAGTATTCAGACCCTTAACTCAGTACTTAGTTGAAGCACCTTTGGCAGCGATTACAGCCTCGAGTCTTCTTGGGTATGACGCGTCAACCTTTGCACACCTGGATTTGGGGATTTCCTACCATTATTCTCTGCAGATCCTCTCAAGCTCTGTCAGGTTGGATGGGGACCGTTGGTGGGCAGCCATTTTCAGGTCTCTCCAGAGATGTTCGATTGGGTTCAAGTCAGGGCTCTGGCTGGGCCACTCAAGGACCTTCACAGAGTTGTCCCTAAGCCACTCATGCGTTGTCTTGGCTGTGTGCTTAGGGTCATTGTCCTGTTGGAAGGTGAACCTTCGGCCCAGTTTGAGGTCTTGAGCGCTCTGTTTCAGGTTTTCATTGAGGATATCTCTGTACTTTGCTCCGTTCATTGTTCCCTCAACCCTGACCAGTCCACCAGTCCCTGCTGCTGAAAAATACCCCCACAGCATGATGCTGCCACCACCATGCTTCACCGTTGAGATGGTATTGGGCAGGTGGTGAGCGGTGCCTGGTTTCCTCCAGACATGATGCTTAGAATTGAGGCCAAACAGTTCAATCTTGGTTTCATCAGACCACAGAATCTTGTTTCTCAGTCTGAGAGTCCTTTCGGTGCTTTTTTGCAAACTCCAAGCGGGCTTTCATGTGTATTTCACTGAGGAGAGGCTTCCGTCTGGCCACTCTGCCATAAAGCCCAGATCGGTGGAGTGTTACAGTGATGGTTGTCCTTCTGGAAGTTTCTCCCATCTCCACACAGGATCTCTGGAGCTCAGCCAGTGACCATCGGGTTCTTGGTCACCTCTCTTACCAAGGCCCTTCTCCCCCGATTGCTCAGTTTGGCCGGGTGGCCAGCTCTAGGAAGAGTCCTGGTTGTTCCAAACTTCTTCCATTTAAGAATTATGGAGGCCACTGTGCTACTGGGAACCTTCAATGCAGCAGAGATTTTTTTGTAGGCTTCCCCAGATCTGTGCCTCGACACAATCCTGTCTCTGAGCTCTGCAGGCAGTTCCTTCGACCTCATGGCTTGGTTTTTGCTCTGATATGCATTGTCAGCTGTGAGACCTTGTATAGACAGGTGTGTTCCTTTCCAAATCATGTCCAATCAATTGAATTTACCACAGGTGGATTCCAATCAAGGTGTAGAAACATCTCAAAGATGATCAAGAGAAATGGGAGGCACCTGAGCTAAATTTCAAGTGTCATAGCAATGGGTCTGAATATTTATGTAAATGTGATATTTCAGTTTTTTTTTAAAAATAAATTTGCAAAACTTTCTAAAATCCTGTTTTCTCTTTGTCATTATGGGGTATTGAATGTAGATTGATGAGGGAAAAAATGAATTTAAACGATTTCAGCATAAGGCTGCAACATAACAAAATGTGAAAAAAGTGAAGGGGTCTGAATACTTTCTGAATGCACTGTATGCTGTTCATTGACCGACTGTTGCAGTAGCTCAAACTTATCATACCTTTGTGATGATGGTGTCATAAAGTATTGCTTTGATCTCTTGGAGAAATAACAAAATGTATATAATTGAATTAAACACCTCACATCCTCAACCTTTGTCCCACATTTCCCTTTCCCCCCTCTTCCCCTCAATTATATTCAGCCTCCTGGCCTCATTAGCATGCCGGGCTTTCTTACTGGGCGGGGCCATGGCCCGCCCCAAACCTCACCCCTCCTCTCCGCTTCTAGCATCCCAGCCGGTGTGCCACCAGTCACACTGTCTCTCTCGGCACAGCAGTCACGCCAGGCAACCCATAATGCAGCCAAAATGATTGGTTTGCAGCGACCCCCTGTCCACAATGTAATACACGTGCAGGTCCTTCGTCAGGTATGCAATACCAAAGCACAAGACACCTTGTCAGAATATTTCCACAGATTACGTGATGCCATTTTTTGCGATCCGTTGTCAGGTTTTCTTTTTATTTCAATTTTCCCTAAGCAGGCTGTTTTGTCCTTTGTATGCCATAGAATTCAAACCCAGCATCCCATGGAGGACCTTTTCCCATGGTTAACTTGCATGGTGGAGTGGGGCCTCCTATGCCAGGAGTGCAGCCTCCAGTCCCTCGTGCCAGGCCTGCACATCCTATACCATCAGTTTCATGTCCTGAAGGCCTACCATCCCTTCCTGACATCCCTCAGATTCAGGTTGTACCTTTTGCAATTTGCGCATTAATGTTCATACAACTACATTAAAAACCTTTTTTAATACAATACTATGACCACTTATTCCTTTTGATTGGCTCATAAATGTGCAACTAATGTTAATTTGCAACTAACATTGGTAGTCATGATCAACACATGGCTACAAGGTGCAAGAGTGGTATTCTTTTTGGCCCTGCCCCCTGGGTAAAGGGAAGAGGTCAAATCCCAAAAAATGCAATTATGAGCATATTTTTAAACATTTAAAAAATGAAACACTGTATATTCAATCAACATTGGGGGGCACATGAAATATGTAATGATATTTTGGATTTGACCCCCTGTTCATGCCCCAACAGGGTTACAGGGGTCTAAATGGGAAAAAAAAATTAACAAATAATTTAACATAGGGTCATTCCTCGTGGAACCTTTTGCCATCTTTCAACTTTGCTTTTGGTGGGAAGCGTGGGTATTTGTGATGGCACGCATCGACTTCGTTCTAGTCTTAGATTTCATTGATTTCCAACACAAGATTGTCTTCGATTTGATATCACTAGGGCATGCCCGTACTATATATATATCTAAAATTATATCCCCCCCCTCTATTTACATGAAATGGTTTGGTCCAAAGCGAACGGCTTGCGAGTACGGTGACAATCCCCCCCCTCTATTTACATGAAATGGTTTGGTCCAAAGCGAACGGCTTGCGAGTACGGTGACAATCCCCCCCCCTCTATTTACATGAAATGGTTTGGTCCAAAGCGAACGGCTTGCGGAGTTTGGTAAAGAAATCGCCATAACGTGCACAAACGCGCAGGAAAGCGAAAGAATCGCAAATTAGTTTTAATTAGTTTTAAAACATAGTTTAACGCCAACATAGCGGCAACATAGTTTGCCAACGTGAAATAAATGAATACGCTCTCAAATGTGCCGTCCGAGGCAGAGTCTGTTCGGCACGTTCGGCACACGTGATAGCTCGCTGCTCTCTGATTGGTTGAATCGTTTTTTGGACATAGCTCGGTAACTACTTCTCCGATTAATATGAAACCTTGAAAAGGCACATCCTCGGGTCCCCAGCAATATACCTGGCAAGTTTCAAGTATATCGAACCCGTGGTTGTCGAGAAACAGCGGTCACAGACATACAGACATACATACATACATACATACATACATACATACATACATACACACAGAGATTACTGGAATTATAGATAGATTACATCTCTTTAATGCTTTTCTGACCTGTCATCGTTGTTGTGTAATAGTCAATGCTGCAATTCCTCATTGGAATAAGGGAAAGTGGCATTTTTTGATGAATTTGTTTAAATTTAAAAAATTCCAAATGTGCAGCATGCAATGTTGTAAACTGTTAATGGATTTGGACAAAACTTGGTAAATTAGTTGGTTAGGTGACAAGACCAAGCTCATTCGATTTTGGTTAAGGTCCGGATACAGATCCTGCCTTGCGCTGGGCTTCAAAACGTAAACTGTTCAGTTTGGCAGAGGTATGCGCTCTACCGAGTGCCATTCTAATTGATGATGTGGATTGTGAGAGAGCTTTTTATTCAAGAGCACACGATAACAATGATATGCAAGCCAAAAGGCAAACTAAAAATGTTGCATATTCATGATTAATTTAATCAAACAATGAGCAAAAATATTTTTAAAAATCATGTAACCCAAAATGCAATCGTACTAAAATACGTAATTTGGTATCTGTCTGTCTACATTCGGTCATTACTTATATATTATCTCAACCAAACTTGAAGGGAGGAATATGGGTCACACGACAGGTGTAGCGACTTCATACTCCGCCACCCCCAACCCTGAAGGTGGTTTTCTGCTTTGGGTAAAATCCATGTTGAGGTGTATAGATAACTAATCGTGGTGTTTTTCCAAGGCAGCTTCTAATAACAAAAGTAAGAACAACAACAACAATCGTACTATAATTCACCAAATGTCCGTCCGTCTGTCTGTCTGTCTGTCCGTTTGAAGGTACCGCAAAATCGGCTGAACCGATCGCAACGATATTTTGGGTGGGTAATCCTGGGATCTCCTGGAGTAAAATAGGCTATATATTTTTTCCAATTTCAGCTTTGGTCTCCAGCATTTTCAGGTTTGGACTCCCGCATAACGTTATTTTCCCGGGTGCCGTACAAACGGCTGCACCGATCGCTGCACAGCTGCACCGATTGGACTCGGTGACCTCGGACAAAGACCTTTTATAAGGACATGGGTTGAATCCCTGCTTGAGAGGATGCCAACCCCCTCCCCGCCATCATGGTCATCTCTCCAACTCACAATCCCACGAGATATGCGGAGAGGACGACCCAAAAACCAATTATCTTCTTTTTGATTCATATATAAACATCATTAAAAGTAAATAATGACCTCGGCCAAAGTTCAAACGACATGAGTTTAATCTCTACATGAGAGAATTCCACATAGCTATTTGGGCGGTGTATACGCTAACAGATCGCTGTCTCCATCGATCTTGCCAAGGCCGTAACACCTGTCGGCTCAAAATCCTTTCAACTGTTGACTTGGTAGTTTTTACAATGAAGGAAACATTAACAATGTTGTTAAAAGTTTATTTTGTGATTAATTTGTGATTGGAGTTATGTTGTTTGGAATGAAAAAAGAGATATTGAGTTCAAGTAAATGACGACATGCCGTGATGGATTCTACTTTCTAAACGTGAACTTCGCGGATCGCCATAATATGCAGATTCGCCACGGACCCACGATCGATGTTTCTATACGTGAACGTACCCGTTTGTTTGTGAACGGGTACGTTTTTCATGGAAGTCCTTCACGAACTTGCTGTCCATGTCTGAGGTGCGACTGAGGGTGCTACAGGAATGTGGAATTTATTGGTTTCATGCTTTAGCATTCGCTGTGTCTGCATTGCCTGTTTGCTTCTGGCCTCCCACCCGTGCGTAGCACAGGTATCTCACGAGTACTGATAATACCATGATATTAATGTTATTACAAAACAATATTATGAATAACATCCCCCCTCCCCAAGGGGTTTTTCCTACTTGGACAAATGCCATGTTAACATGCATAAATAGCTTATTTGTGGCATCAGAATGATCACAATCACCTATCGAAATGAAAACCTCTACCCGAAGTGAAAAAGTATTATAAACCGCAAGCACGTATGATTACCTATTCAAACAGTTGCTATTGCTGTTTGACACGAAATTGAAAGGGAGGAAACCCCACGTACTTGAGGCATTTTTGCTTATCGCATCCCCATAGACTAACAGACCCGAACCAAGATCTACAGTAATACTGTAGATCTACAGTAATGTTCAAAAAGTATTCACGCCCCTTAACTTTTTCACATTGTTGTGTTGCAGCCTGAATTTAAAATGGATTAAATAGAGATTTTTTTTTGTCACTGATCAACACATAGTCAGTGGGAATTTTTTTTTAGAATTTCTTTTTACAACATAATTAAAAATGAAATACAGAAATATCTAATTTACAACGAGTATTCGTAGGTTTACACTACAATTACGACAACCATGTAGGTTTACAACGAGTATTCAACCCCCTGAATCAATACTTCGTATAAGTGTGTTTGGCAGCGATTACAGCTTCAGATCTTCTTGGGTTTGTCTGTATCAACTTCACACATCTGGATTTGGCGAGTTTCTCCTATTCCTCCTTGCTGATTTGCTCAAGCTCTATCAAGTTGGATGGGGAGTGTTGGTGAACAGCAATCTACAAGTCTTTCCACAGATTCTCAATGGGATTCAAGTCTGGGCTTTGACTGGGCCACTCAAGACCTTTCACGTTCTTGTTCTGAAGCCACTCCAATGTTGCTTTGGCTGTATGCTTGAGGTCATTGTCCTGTTGGAACGTAAATCTTTGTCGCAGTCTAAAGTCGTTTGTACTCTGAAGCAGGTTCTCCTCAAGGCTGAAAATCATGCCCATGGGATGATGCTGCCACCGCCATGCTTCACGGTAGGGATGGTGTTAGATGGCTGATCTGTACTCGGTTTCTGCCAGACGTAGTACTTTACATTCAGACCATTCAGGTCTCATCAGACCACAGAATCGTTTGCCTCATGCTCTCAGTCTTTCCCGTGCCTTTTTGCAAACTCCAGGCGTGCTGTCATGTGCCTTTTTCTCAAGAGTAGATTCCGTATGCCACTCTCCTATGAAGCCTAGATTTGTGAAGTGCTGCAGAGGCTGTTGTCCTTCCGGCAGGTTCTCCCGTCTCAGCCAAGGAATTCTGTCAGTGGTCAGAGTGGTCATTGGGTTTTTGGTCTCCTCCCTGATCAAGGTCCTTCTTGCCCGGTTGCTCAGTTTGGTCGGATGGCCAGCTCTAGGAAGCGTCTGGATAGTTCCATATTCTTTGCATTTCCTAATGATGAAGCTCACTGTGCTCTTGGGAACTTTCAACACTCTTAGAAATTGTTTTATACCCTTCCCCAGATCTAGGTCTCCTCAGAATTCTATCTCAGTTCTACGGACAGTTCCTTGAACATCATGGTAGTGTTTCTGCTCTGACATTCACTGTCATCTATGGAACCTTATATGCAGGTAAAGCAATCAGGTAGCTAGCTAGCTGTTTCCCTCTTATCGCCGTTGCCGTCTCCGGTGTTTGGTCGAAGTGGGTACTTGCAGCTCCGTGGTTAAACCCGTGCGCCGTAGCCGTGTAGCGTTGTGCGTGCGGTGAGCCTCTCGGCCGTCGATCCGAGCGCGGGGCATCGGCGAGACCGGACGTGGATCCGTGCGGTGAACGAGGGATGCCCCATCTAACCAACCAGATCAGCCGATCCTAGCGCTAGTGATCAATGGGGTGTGATGGGAGTCGCGGCCAATTCCACCCGCACATCCAAGATACCTGAACGTGTTTATTAATGAGTACTTGTACTGTGTTAACATTTGTATTATTGTTACGTTTGTGGGGGTAGGGGGGATGAAATACCTTAGTCGAGATAGAATTGTGTAGGTTTACAATGCTCCATATGCTGCGAAGCCATCTCTATGTATATAAGTAGGCCGTCTGTCCGGGTAAGAGCGTTTGCATGTCGCCATAAGGGGGGTGGTTTTGTGCTAATTAATTATAGGGACTGTAAAGTTAAATTCCCCTGTACGTGATTGCCTCGCTGTGGTTTTTCCTGAATGTTCTTATTACATTCGGCCAGCCAGGAAATCAAAGGCTCAGTAAAACAACGATCGCACTGTAAATTGACTCATTCGCTCACCACGCCGCCAGGGCTAACCAACACCCAGCACATTGGCCGATTGGCACGTAAACCCCACCTCATGACAAACGACATCATCCGAACATTCCCGAACAGTGACTGGACACTCCCCCCCCCCCCCCCCCCCCCCTCCCGACGAGGAGGCCACGCCCTGGCTTTCATGATTGGTGGAGGCACGATGGATGATGGGATAGCGCTCTGGTGATTGGACAGAGTGTGACGTCAGCGTGGAACATTCGAGAGCTGAAGGGGAAAAGATGCGGTCGCGCCATCTTGCTCTCTCTCTCGATCTGGGTCGCACGTGAGGGACGGTCGCTTCGCTATCTCTCAGTTGTCTTGGACGCGGTTGGCTTGGCTGCATATGGTCTTTGGTTCGTGTGCGCTCTTGGAAAAGGGCTGGTGAGAAACAGCGGTTCGGGACTACAAGGTACGGGATTGACGTTGGCGGTGGACTGGGTCCGCGTCGTGTTTTCTCTGGACGTCGAGGAGCACGACTCTGCGCCATTTGTACGTTTCCCGCGCGGTGGTTCAAGGCGACGACCAGCAAGCCTTGCCAGCCATTTGGGGACGCAAAGCTGAGTGCCCGCCGATTACCAAAACATTATTTATTTTCTTTCATTATCTTTTCCCCTTGTTTGTATACGAGTCTGATGGAGATGTTTGAATTAGGAAATCGTTTTTACTTCACATTCATTTTATTTGGGTTACAATTACTTTTAATGAATTCATTATTTGTGAATTTTACTTTTTTCGTCCTGGTTCGTTTCTTTGTTTGTGGGTTCGGATTACCCCTGTGTGTGTTCCCGATCAGGTAAGACTTCAAACCTTCCCGCGCGTGTCACTACCGCCAAGTTTGGTATACGCCTTGGAGTTAAAGCTGCTTTTGGTCATCGTCCTTTTGGGGTCTTAACCCCCATGGCATTATTATTGGCCATCAATCTTGTGGTGATTGTATGCAATTGATTGTTTTTTTAGTGACTGAGAGGTATGCAATATGGGATTTTGTGTGTGTGTGTGTGTGTGTGTGTGTGTGTGTGTGTGTGTGTGTGTGTGTGTGTGTGTGTGTGTGTGTGTGTGTTTGTTTGTTTGTTTGTTTGTTTGTTTGTTTTATTATTATCTATTATTATTATAATAGCATATTAAATTTTTCAGTTTGAGAACATATTTGGCCATCCCCATTAACCAACATTAGACTACTGTCTGCTTTTTCCAGTACCCCTCTTTTCACTGTCAGGATCTATGCTCGACTTTATTAATGGAGTTTTTTTTTTTCTACTTTCCTAGTTTGACAACATGCTGAAAGTTGAGAGTTACAACAATGGCACAATTGCTCGCCATGGCCTTTCATCCCCTTCCATGCACTTTGCAATGCCACCGGTCTCCAATCCATCTGTAGCATTCTCTTCACCGGGTATGTCCACATTTGCTGCCTCAGCTCCACAATTGGCTGTCCTTGTGTCATGCTCAATTTTGATTCTTTATGCCTTATCCGTTTTGACTCTTCTCATAATGTCCAAATTTCTTTATAACAGTGCCTGCTACATCAACTCACCAGCAGCCTCCTGTGAGGAGATCAAGTGCAGGTACCCCCAACAGGTATCCTTATGGTTGTCTCAACTGTCGTAACCTTTTTTTTCAACACTGGATGCATAATTTTGAACAAATAATGACTGAACTCTCAAATATTTATTTTTCATGTTTTGAGTATGATTATCTGTTTTTAATTCCCACCTATTGTTTGCTTTTGTGTTCAGTTCACCCTCTCCAAAGGTGGCTACGGTGCGTCTGGATTCTGTAAAAGTCAAGGTGGAGGCAGGAGTTGGGAATGGAGAAGGAGATGGTGCCCCATGCAACTTCTCCAATGTGGCTGTGAAACTGGAGGGATCTGGGAGTAACAGCCGTGGGCCAGGTGGCCGAGGCACTTGCTGCTTGGTGAGCTCTTAACAAATAAGGAAACTTTTATAACTTCGTCTTATTTAAGCTTATTGACCATTTGTCTTCCTGTTCTTAAAATCTACTCTTTTTGGAGAAGGTGCTGACATTTTTTTTTGTGTTCCACTTTAAATATTTTGGTTTGTGGCTGTGTTGGTGGTCGCCTTTAAATTTTTTTTTTTTTTTTTTTTACAGGTGCTAAGGCTTGTGGAAGAGCTGCACCACAAATCGTGCACACATTTACACAGATACATGAGATGCCACCAGACATTACTTTCACGCAAACACAGCTGCTGAGGTTAAAGTGACATCACTTCCCAAAGCCCACTCTGGGTATTAGTGAAGTGATATCACTTCCCAAATCCCACTCTGGGTATTAGTGAAGTGACATCACTTCCCAAAGCCCACTCTGGGTATTAGTGAAGGTACATCACTTCCCAAAGCCCACTCTGGGTATTAGTGAAGTGACATCACTTCCCAAAGTCCACTGGGTATTAGTGAAGTGACATCACTTCCCAAAGCCCACTCTGGGTATTAGTGATGTCATCTTTATGACATTGCTCTTCTCTCTGCTCCCAGTGGGGCAATCAAGGAGAATTTCCTCCTCCCTATGAATGCTAACCAATGGGGTTCTTTGATTGCAAACCTCGATTGTTTTATCCACTAGTACACCCGCTCACTATGGGAGCGGCATGAAGGGTCATTCCTCTTTGGGGTATATAGATTACAGTCGATCTATGGTCGGGTCTCAAGAACATTGGGTGTGTGTTCATTTACCAAGTTTCTTGTGGAGAGATCGCCAAGTGGTTTAAGCATTCGAGCAAGCACTCCATTCAAAACCGTTAAGGAACGGTTGGCTTGCAAGCGCTAGCTAGCTGCTTGGTAAATGAGCACAACCCGGGCTTCCTCCCTTTAAGTTTTGTATTAAACAGCAGGAGGGAGTTTCAAAAGTCCGCTACGAAAAACGCCATGGTAGCGGCAGAAAGGGCCATGTTATTAACCCAACATTTGTGGGGTATATGGAGTACCGTAGATTTTTGCTCAGTTCTGTAAGTAAACCTTCCTTCACGGATGTTGGGATTCCTCCAAATTTCTTCATTTAGTGTTATAAAGAGCATTAGTGACTGTTTAAAAAGCTAATCATACATGTTTATGGTTTATAATAATTTTACTTCCTGAAGCAGCTATTGCTCCCATGGAAACACCATTATAATTAGATGCTATTTATACGCATTATCACTGCAGGAAAAACGCTTTGGGGAAGTGTGACATTATTAGTATTAATATTGTTGTAATAACATTAATAATATGCGATTATCATTAATTTTGTTATTAAAAGCGTCTTTGGAAAAACGGCACGATAAATCTTCTTCTTTGCAAAAACGCCACGATAAAGCTAATTTTACATTGATAGACACCTCAACATGCAACCCCATTGACGGAAATGGCAGGGAAAACCCGCTCGGGGGAGAAAATGCTGTTTACTTTGCATTTAAACATGGATAGCCTGATGGCAAAGTATTGCAATTGACAATGGTCTTTTTCTTTCTTCTTCTCTATTTTTATTTTTTTTGGAATTCACTTTTGTATCTGCCATCACTGTTGATTGAAGGTTTACTTAGTTTAAGGTCAGGATTATTTATTGTCCATGGTATAAAACACAGACATTTGGCATCCACCCCAATTCAATGAAACAAAACATTCAAAAATTGAAATGAACAATGAAACAATCAGGAGTATCAAAGTAGCCAATTATAAGCACAAGCCTAATTTGTACATTACAATGACAAACCAAAAGTAGACAAAAAAACCAGTAAAAGACAAAAGCATAAAATTAACCAAAGACAATTAAATTATTAACCAAATCAAGATATCTCTACTCTCAAGACTGAACTCTCAAACCTGTCTCCTTCCTCCAAATTCTGTTGGCATCTGGTCAAATCTGCTTCTGGTGTTTGTTCCCCTTCCATCCCCTCCCTTCCCTCAAACGGCTACACAGCTGACACTGCACGTGAAAAAGCCGAATGCCTCAACTCTGTGTTTGCCTCAAAATCGTGTGTCCCGAATCCATCTTTCTCTGTAACCAACCTTACAAAGTCGAACCCAGTTGCTCCTGGACTCGGTGTCTTTCTCTCCTGACAATGTGGAGAAGTTTTTGTCAAACCTCGACTCTGATTCTTCAACTGGACCAGACGGCATCAGCCCACGGGTCCTAAAATCCTGCTCTGCCGCTCTATATCACCCTCTCTGTTCTCGTCACCCTCTCTTTTGCTCAAGGTCATCTGCCATCTCCTTGGAAATCAGCCAACATTACCGCTTTACATAAAAAATGTGCAAAAACAGATCCTTGCAACTACAGACCAATCGGCCTGCTCCCAATAATCAGCAAGGTCATGGAATCGATCATCGCTTCTGACATCAAATCCTTCCTCTTCATCCAATGGCTTGATCTCTGATCATCAATTTGGATTCAGACCAGGTCATTCTACTCTGGACATGCTGCTTCTGCTGTCTCGACAATGGATGGAGGTCCTCAATGCCAAACAGGAAATCAGAGCGGTCTCCCTTGACGTATCACGTGCCTTCGATACGGTATGGCACCCTGCTCTGCTCACCAAACTCTCCTCCTAAGGTATCCATGGAAATCTCCACGCATGGCTTGCGGACTTCCTCTCTGGTCGTAGTCAACGTGTGGCCCTGAATGGATTTCTCTCATCTTCCCTTGCTGTTCAGGCTGGAGTTCCCCAAGGCAGTGTTCTGGGCCCTGTGCTTTTTCTGGTCTTCATCAATGATCTCTCTGACTCTCTGGAAAATCCTCTCCATCTCTTTGCTAATGACGCCACTTTCTGCCGCTCCATACCTCATCCCTCAGATCGGCAGTCTGCAGCCTCCTCACTCTCTGCAGACCTGGACAAAATCACAGACTGGTCAAACAAGTGGAACATGTCTTTCAATCCTGACAAATCTCACACCCTTACTATGTCTCTCCGAAAAGACCGTCTGTACAACCCTCCCATCTACTTTCTCAACAATCCTCTCCAAGAAGTTCTGTCACTCAAGCTCTTGGGTCTCACAATCTGCCATGATCTTTGCTGGGAAAAACATTTCCAAGCTGGCTCCCAATGCCAGTCGCCGACTGGGCATCCTCCGTCGTGCGAAGTCCTTTCTGGGCACACCTGAGCTCCTCACCACATACAAGGCTTTCATCCGCAGCTCAATGGAATACTGCTCCCCCTTCTGGGCTGGTGCTCCTGCCTCACACCTAGCTCGGCTTCACGCTGTTGAAACCAAAGCTTTCAGAATCATTGGAATCTCACACGATGAAGCTAACTCTGAGGGCCTTTCACTCACTCACCGCAGGCAGGTTGGTGGTCTTTCTGTCTTCTGCCGACTCCTCCCTGGCCTAGCCCCCCCCCCCCCCAGCCCTTTCTGTGTCTGTCCCCCAAATACTCCTATAGATCGCACAAGATCTGCCAGCAACCCTCTTCTGGTGAAACTGCCAAAATCAAGTCTCTCTGCTCACCATCACGCTTTCATTCCACTTTTCTCCCGCCTCTGGAACAAACTCCCTCACACTCTTCAATCCCACTCCTCCCTCCAACAGCTGTTCACCACCATCTCCTATCTTCCCCCATCCAAAACCTTGATCTTTTCTACCCCCGTTAATTCACCCCAGATCCACTTCTCTGAAATGACGACTTATTTGCTGGAAGTCCTAGCTGTGTCCATGTTTTTTTTTTTTTGTTTTTTTTTAGTACACTCCATTTTTACCTCCCTCACCCCCCACCTTCCTTCCTTCACCTCCTCCCCCCAAGCTTTCTCCCTCCCACAGATCTCCCGATGTCCCTGCTCTCAAATGTTGTACTTGTGTGCTTCCCCCTCTCCCCATCTGGTCTCCCGCTCCCTTTATTGTCTTATGCGTCCGTTTTTTTTTTTGTCATTAATGTTAGCTGTTGCACGAGCCTCGATGTTGTATACCAAAAAAATAAATAAAACTGCTCACCCTATCGATGCAAAATTTTACAAATATCATCTAAGCACTGTTGCATATAGTTTGAAAATGATGATGTCATAGGTCACGTGGTTTGGCAGCCATCTTTGATAGAAAAATGAACCTTATCCGATCAACACGAAACTTCACAAACGTGATCCCCTACCCATACATATGCAGAGTGATGGCATCTACCCGTTGTGGGACTATGCGGAGGCATATTGGCGACACAGTCGCATTGTTCTAGTTTTTCCATGGAACTGTTTTGCATATATCGAAGTGCAATGTTTTATGTTTTTTTTCCAAGATAGAGCCTGGTGGTGGGCTAGCGGCTAGGGTGCGAGCTTAGGATCCAAGGATCCTGGGTTCGAATCCCGGTCGATCGCTGAATTAACGCCAGGGGGGTTGACTCAGCCTGTCATCCTTCCGAGATCGGCAAATTGAGTACCAGTTCACTGGTAATTCCCCTGTGTGTCGTAAAAAGGCGACAAACAGGGTTGGCGTCAGGAAGGGCATCCGGCCGTAAAACATTGCTTCAAAAAGGGGACCAAAAAACAACAACAACCACGGTCCCCGAAAAAGGCCAACCCCCGCTTTGCGGGGAAAAATGGCCTCTAAACGGTGGTTTTGGTTATAGAGCCTATACGACGTGACCTATGACGTCATAATTATCAATAAAAACAATTCTTCAGGAGGAGGCGCATGTCTGCACATCAATGGTGCAGTTTTTGTGTCCGTCCAAAAGGATTCCTGGGAGATTTTGCCCTCCTTGCGGGGATAGCCATCATCACAATTTGGCGTTTGCAGTTTTGCAACGTGTGCCCATGTGCCCACACACAAACGTTCCTCTTTTTTTTCTTCTTTTTTTTCCTTTTTTGTGTCACAAACCTTCCTGGGATTTTCCTGAATCCACTTTTATTGGTTTTAATTGAAATGCGTTAATCTGTTCTCAAGTTATAGCATGACAAGCAGACAGGACAGACAAGGACAGAGCCTTTTATAATATAAATTTTGTGATTATTTTCAATAATGTTTTTGGAGATGCAAATTATCTTCTTCTAAAAGTATTGCATCAATGGTACGAATATTTCATTCCACATGTCACACTTTTAAGGTTTTGTTTTTAGGATCAAGTTTGTGGTCCTTTTCTTCACCTTTTATGGTAACCTCCACCTTTTCTTCTTTTCAGATGAACAGCCCAGAAAATGTCCTCACACCCCCACCATCGAACCCCAGCTCAGAGGCAATGCCCTTGGCAATGCGAGTTAAAGAGGAGCGTTGGGAAGACTGTGGGCAAAACCTCCCTGGTTCCTGCTCAGGTCACAACCAAATTGGTGGTCCATCCCCTCTTCGTGCATCATCCACTCACCGCAGCGACACACCCTCTCACCATACAGCCTCCACGTCTAGTCTCCATGATGATGACTCGGGTGTTCATGGTGACGTGTCCTCTACACCAAGCCTTCATGGTGACGGGCCCTCTGTTGCTGGTGTTGACTCTCTGTCGGAGATGGCTTTCAATAGTGATGACCCATCCACCCTTCCAATTGATTCCCCCATAACATCAGTGCAGAACAATAATGAGAGCATTTGTCCTGACATATCTTCAGTGCTTGATGTCCAAGGCACCGAAACGAGCAATCTAAATAACTCCTCATCTTTAGGAGAGGGTCTTCATCAGAATGGGCCTCAAGAACTCTCTCTTGCATCTCCCAGTGTTTCAGCAGAGGGACCCACTCACTTTGAAGGCCCATGCTCTGAACAGCATGATGATGCCCCCTCAAGCACATGCAATGGTGAGGAAGAAGGAAATCAAACGATCACATCAACGTCTCTAAAAGATCAAAGCAAGGATTGTGTGGAAGTTTGTGTTTTATGTGCAGTATGTGGGATAGCTGGAGAGATGCACACCTGCTCACTTTGCTGTCGACACTTCCATGCCAATTGCCACTTGCCACTGTTGCGAGAGCCTGGATGGTAAGATTTTCATCAATTTGTCTTTACCCTGCCTTGCAGATTTTTATCTCTCTGAATTGTTGAGAAACTCTGCTTCTGCTCTATTTGCAGAAATTTATTTGGGCCTTCGTTTTTCTTCCTTTCAATAATTCTCCTTTCTAGATTTTTTAGAGGGAAAGTCAGTGTGGTAACTCTTCTTTTTTTGTTTTTCTTTTCTGCTTCAAATCTTTTTTTTTCTTTTTCTTTTTTTTACATTGACAATGACAAAATTAACATTGACAATGTTAATTGAGTACAAAGAAAAATAAATTCAACCTGTGCTTTGTGGCAATACAGTTAAGGAACTCAGTTTGTCTGTAAATATTGGAAAACCTCTTTTTAAAGGCCTTAAACAGAATTGGGGGTCATGATTATCAGACTATCATTGAGGGCACAGACCAGTCAATGAAATACAGTACAAGTGCAGGTTTAGGTTTTTAATAATTACACAGATATTTGCTTATTCTGGCATTCTTCATGCTTCCTTCTCTTTGGGTTTGAATGTTAAAATTATTTGGAATTTGTAACGAAAATTATTTGTAATGAACGTTCGAATAGTGATGGTTTGCTACAACGATTAATGGTTTAATATAGGGTTATCCCCCCTTAACGAAGGTCTTCATTCGCTACATCAAAGGACCTGTTCCCCACAATACAGTGTCTGGTGACTGTGCAACTTGCTTCTGTGGCGCTTTATTTTTTTCCTGCCGATTCACTTTTCAATGGGGTGGATTCACTTTTCAATGGGGGGGATTCACTTTTCAATGGGGGGGATTCACTTTTGGCTTGTGAATAATTACCTTTTCAATGGGGTGATTAACCTTTCAGAAGACTTGTGAATAATTACCTTTTCAATGGGGTGATTTACCTTTCAGAAGGCTTGTGAATAATTACCTTTTCAATGGGGGTGATTAACTTCTCAGAAGACTTGTGAATAATTATATTTTCAATGGATTGATTAACTTTTCAGAAGACTTGTAAATAATTATATTTTCAATGGAGTGATTAACTTTTCAGAAGACTTGTAAATAATTATATTTTCAATGGAGTGATTAACTTTTCAGAAGACTTGTAAATAATTATATTTTCAATGGAGTGATTAACTTTTCAGAAGACTTGTAAATAATTATATTTTCAATGTGGTGATTAACTTTTCAGAAGACTTGTAAATAATTATATTTTCAATGTGGTGATTAACTTTTCAGAAGACTTGTAAATAATTATATTTTCAATGGAGTGATTAACTTTTCAGAAGACTTGTAAATAATTATATTTTCAATGGAGTGATTAACTTTTCAGAAGACTTGTAAATAATTATATTTTCAATGGAGTGATTAACTTTTCAGAAGACTTGTAAATAATTATATTTTCAATGGAGTGATTAACTTTTCAGAAGACTTGTAAATAATTATATTTTCAATGGAGTGATTAACTTTTCAGAAGACTTGTAAATAATTATCTATCTATAATTCCAGTAATCTCTGTGTGTATGTTTGTTTGTACGTTTGTTTGTTTGTTTGTATGTCTGTGACCGCTGTTTCTCGACAACTACCGGTCCGATATACTTGAAACTTGCCAGGTATATTGCTGGGGACCCGAGGATGTGCCTTTTCAAGGTTTCATATTAATCGGACAATTACTTACCGAGCTATGTCCAAAAAACGATTCAACCAATCAGAGAGCAGCGAGCTATCGCGTGTGCCAAACGTGGCGGACACACTCTGCCTCGGATGGCACATTTGAGAGCGTATTCATTTATTTCACGTTTGCAAACTATGTTGCCGTTAAACTATGTTTTAAAACTAATAAAAACTAATTTGCGATTCATCGTAACTGCGATATACGACCTTCCGGACAGTGAGGACTGCACTTCCGGCATCCAATCACAGAACGCGTTATTGCGTAGGCGTGGCCGATGTGAGAGCGAGCTGATGCTGAGCCCAGCGCGTGCGCCATTACGGTACGTAATTCGATTTCTTCCGGAGAAAATAATAATTTCTCGATTTCTTATGCGCATTATTTCTCCCAATTCAGTCAGAGCGAAGGGCGGAAGCGAAGAGCGTTGTTTTTTTTGTTTACGGGCGTACGGGCGGGGTAGAGCGTACGGGTAGCGTTTTTTTTTTTTTTGGCACATTTGAGAGCGTATTCATTTATTTCACGTTGGCAAACTATGTTGCCGCTATGTTGGCGTTAAACTATGTTTTAAAACTAATTAAAACTAATTTGCGATTCTTTCGCTTTCCTGCGCATTTGTGCACGCTATGGCGATTTCTTTACCAAACTCCGCTAGCCGTTAGCTTTGGACCAAACCATTTCATGTAAATAGAGGGGGGGGATTGTCACCGTACTCGCAAGCCGTTAGCTTTGGACCAAACCATTGCATGTAAATAGAGGGGGGGGGGGGGGGGGATATACTTTTAGATATATATATAGTACGGGCATGCCCTAGTATTTTCAATGGAGTGATTAACTTTTCAGAAGACTTGTAAATAATTATATTTTCAATGGAGTGATTAACTTTTCAGAAGACTTGTAAATAATTATATTTTCAATGTGGTGATTAACTTTTCAGAAGACTTGTAAATAATTATATTTTCAATGGAGCGATGAACTTTTCAGAAGGCTTGTAAATAATTATATTTTCAATGGAGCGATTAACTTTTCAGAAGGCTTGTAAATAATTATATTTTCAATGTGGTGATTAACTTTTCAGAAGGCTTGTGAATAATTATATTTTCAATGTGGTGATTAACTTTCCAGAAGGCTTGTGAATAATTATATTTTCAATGTGGTGATTAACTTTTCAGAAGGCTTGTGAATAATTATATTTTCAGTGGGGTGATTAACTTTTCAGAAGACTTGTAAATAATTATATTTTCAATGTGGTGATTAACTTTTCAGAAGACTTGTAAATAATTATATTTTCAATGGAGTGATTAACTTTTCAGAAGACTTGTAAATAATTATATTTTCAATGGAGTGATTAACTTTTCAGAAGACTTGTAAATAATTATATTTTCAATGGTGTGATTAACTTTTCAGAAGACTTGTAAATAATTATATATTCAATGTGGTGATTAACCTTTCAAAAGACTTGTAAATAATTATATTTTCAATGGAGTGATTAACTATTCAGAAGGCTTGTAAATAATTATATTTTCAATGGAGTGATTAACTTTTCAGAAGGCTTGTAAATAATTATATTTTCAATGTGGTGATTAACCTTTCAAAAGACTTGTAAATAATTATATTTTCAATGGAGTGATTAACTATTCAGAAGGCTTGTAAATAATTATATTTTCAATGGGGTGATTAACTTTTCAGAAGACTTGTAAATAATTATATTTTCAATGTGGTGATTAACCTTTCAAAAGACTTGTAAATAATTATTTTTTCAATGGAGTGATTAACTATTCAGAAGGCTTGTAAATAATTATATTTTCAATGGGGTGATTAACTTTTCAGAAGACTTGTAAATAATTATATTTTCAATGGAGTGATTAACTTTTCAGAAGGCTTGTAAATAATTATATTTTCAATGGAGTGATTAACTTTTCAGAAGACTTGTAAATAATTATAATTTCAATGGCGTGATTAACTTTTCAGAAGACTTGTAAATAATTATATTTTCAGTGGAGTGATTAACTTTTCAGAAGACTTGTAAATAATTATATTTTCAATGGAGTGATTAACTTTTCAGAAGGCTTTTAAATAATTATATTTTCAATGGAGTGATTAACTTTTCAGAAGACTTGTAAATAATTATATTTTCAATGGAGTGATTAACTTTTCAGAAGGCTTTTAAATAATTATATTTTCAATGGAGTGATTAACTTTTCAGAAGGCTTGTAAATAATTATATTTTCAATGGAGTGATTAACTTTTCAGAAGACTTGTAAATAATTATATTTTCAATGGAGTGATTAACTTTTCAGAAGGCTTTTAAATAATTATATTTTCAATGGAGTGATTAACTTTTCAGAAGACTTGTAAATAATTATATTTTCAATGGAGTGATTAACCTTTCAAAAGACTTGTAAATAATTATATTTTCAATGTGGTGATTAACTTTTCAGAAGACTTGTCAATAATTATATTTTCAATGTGGTGATTAACTTTTCAGAAGACTTGTAAATAATTATCTTTTCAATGGAGTGATTAACTTTTCAAAAGACTTTTCAATAATTACCTTTTCAATGGAGTGATTGACTTTTCAGAAGACTTGTAAATAATTATATTTTTAATGGAGTGATTAACTTTTCAGAAGACTTGTAAATAATTATATTTTCAATGGGGTGATTAACTTTTCAGAAGACTTGTAAATAATTATATTTTAAATGTGGTGATTAACCTTTCAAAAGACTTGTAAATAATTATATTTTCAATGTGGTGATTAACCTTTCAGAAGACTTGTAAATAATTATATTTTCAATGGAGTGATTAACTTTTCAGAAGGCTTTTAAATAATTATATTTTCAATGGAGTGATTAACTTTTCAGAAGACTTGTAAATAATTATATTTTCAATGGAGTGATTAACCTTTCAAAAGACTTGTAAATAATTATATTTTCAATGTGGTGATTAACTTTTCAGAAGACTTGTCAATAATTATATTTTCAATGTGGTGATTAACTTTTCAGAAGACTTGTAAATAATTATCTTTTCAATGGAGTGATTAACTTTTCAAAAGACTTTTCAATAATTACCTTTTCAATGGAGTGATTGACTTTTCAGAAGACTTGTAAATAATTATATTTTTAATGGAGTGATTAACTTTTCAGAAGACTTGTAAATAATTATATTTTCAATGGGGTGATTAACTTTTCAGAAGACTTGTAAATAATTATATTTTAAATGTGGTGATTAACCTTTCAAAAGACTTGTAAATAATTATATTTTCAATGTGGTGATTAACCTTTCAGAAGACTTGTAAATAATTATATTTTCAATGTGGTGATTAACCTTTCAGAAGACTTGTAAATAATTATATTTTTAATGGAGTGATTAACTTTTCAGAAGACTTGTAAATAATTATATTTTCAATGGGGTGATTAACTTTTCAGAAGACTTGTAAATAATTATATTTTTAATGGAGTGATTAACTTTTCAGAAGACTTGTAAATAATTATATTTTCAATGGGGTGATTAACTTTTCAGAAGACTTGTAAATAATTATATTTTCAATGTGGTGATTAACCTTTCAGAAGACTTGTAAATAATTATATTTTTAATGGAGTGATTAACTTTTCACAAGACTTTTAAATAATTACCTTTTCAATGGAGTGATTAACTTTTCAGAAGACTTGTAAATAATTATATTTTCAATGGAGTGATTAACCTTTCAGAAGACTTGTAAATAATTATCTTTTCAATGTGGTGATTAACTTTTCAGAAGACTTGTAAATAATTATATTTTCAATGGAGTGATTAACCTTTCAGAAGACTTGTAAATAATTATCTTTTCAATGGAGTGATTAACCTTTCAGAAGACTTGTAAATAATTATATTTTCAATGGAGTGATTAACTTTTCAGAAGACTTGTAAATAATTATATTTTCAATGGGGTGATTAACTTTTCAGAAGACTTGTAAATAATTATATTTTCAATGTGGTGATTAACTTTTCAGAAGACTTGTAAATAATTATATTTTCAATGGGGTGATTAACTTTTCAGAAGACTTGTAAATAATTATATTTTCAATGTGGTGATTAACTTTTCAGAAGACTTTTAAATAATTACCTTTTCAATGGAGTGATTTACTTTTCAGAAGACTTGTAAATAATTATATTTTCAATGGAGTGATTAACCTTTCAGAAGACTTGTAAATAATTATATTTTCAATGGAGTGATTAACCTTTCAGAAGACTTGTAAATAATTATATTTTCAATGGAGTGATTAACCTTTCAGAAGACTTGTAAATAATTATCTTTTCAATGGAGTGATTAACCTTTCAGAAGACTTGTAAATAATTATATTTTCAATGGATTGATTAACTTTTCAGAAGACTTGTAAATAATTATCTTTTCAATGGAGTGATTAACCTTTCAGAAGACTTGTAAATAATTATATTTTCAATGGAGTGATTAACTTTTCAGAAGACTTGTAAATAATTATATTTTCAATGGAGTGATTAACCTTTCAGAAGACTTGTAAATAATTATCTTTTCAATGGAGTGATTAACCTTTCAGAAGACTTGTAAATAATTATCTTTTCAATGGAGTGATTAACCTTTCAGAAGACTTGTAAATAATTATATTTTCAATGGAGTGATTAACTTTTCAGAAGACTTGTAAATAATTATATTTTCAATGGAGTGATTAACCTTTCAAAAGACTTGTAAATAATTATATTTTCAATGTGGTGATTAACTTTTCAGAAGACTTGTAAATAATTATATTTTCAATGTGGTGATTAACCTTTCAGAAGACTTGTAAATAATTATATTTTCAATGTGGTGATTAACTTTTCAGAAGACTTGTAAATAATCATATTTTCAATGGAGTGATTAACTTTTCAGAAGGCTAATGAATAATTAACTTTTCAATGGTGTGATTAACCTTTCAGAAGACTTGTAAATAATGACTTTTTCAATGGGGTGATTAACCTTTCAGAAGTCCAATGAATAATTAACTTTTCAGAATGAAAGAGTTAAAATAATGATTTCCTCCTCCATGTCCTGCTGCCGCCTTCTCATACCTTCCCATATGGCAACTTAGACTAAATATTGTTTTGGTAAATGTTTCAACTAAATGAACTTTAAAATTATGTTACTCTCTTTATTATCAGGAAAATAATATCATTTATATCATTATCGTTATAATATTATGCCATTTGTAACTAAAACCATCATTATACCAAGAATAGGCTTCATTAGGGTTAGGAAACAAAATATATTCCCACAAGAAATCATTGAAAACGAGCTCCCGCATAAAGAAGGTTCCATGAAGAAGAGGTATAAAGATACGTAACCCCTTCGGGGTGGGGGGGGGGGGGCGGGATACTTGTATGTCTATTGAGACTTGCATGGGAAACTCAAAAAACACCAATAACTTGTGCTCAACCAAAATTATATTTTCCTATCAAAGAAATTGGATTGCAGCATGTTTTTGTAATCCTGACCACAAACATGGTCATGGTTTCAGGATGTTTGAATGCATTTCTCTTAGCTGTGACCTTGACCGCAATAATTGTTGAATCATGGTGAATGGCGGAGATGTCGGTGGTGTTTTATGGTATTGCTAAAGCATATTAATGAGCCAAACCTGTTGCTACTACATTATATTTCGAGACCCTTACCTTAAAGACTGTCACTGCTGTTTCACGAAGCCTTTCTTATTGTGCAGTGCACATAACTGGTGTCTCCTTTTGCACATGCGAGTTGCAATGCATAAAGTATGGTCATTGCCACGTTGTTTTGGCTCAAAACTTTGCCACAACTGCAGACGTGTGGTCCCATGACCGCCGAACTCCGATGGTCATGAACTTGCTTGTGGTCATGCCTGCAAAAAATACAATGATGTCTCATTTCAAGTTGGAAAATAGTAAATTGAATGAGTCAAACCCGTTTTTTGCACAATGCTTTTATTTCTGCGACTTCTGACCTGTGACATCATGGCGTGAAGACTGCAATTTATGTTTTTCCCAATGCACAAGATACAAATTGATAACCAAATTATTTTCAAATCGGCATGCATTTCACGGCATCATGCTTCGTTGACGTGTCGTAAGTTTTCACTAATACACACCAAGGTGGATTTTTAATAGAATTTATTATACTAGGACGTGCCCGTACGTGGGTGCCCGTTCGGAAAAACATTCCAAACCGCGTGGCAGTAACGACCACAGAACCCCCCCCCCCTCTATTTACATGAAATGGTTTGGTCCATTCGCAAAGCCAAAGCGAACGACCACAGAACCCCCCCCCCCCCCCCCCCCTCTATTTACATGAATGGTTTGGTCCATTCGCAAAGCCAAAGCGAACGGCGAACGGCTAAATCGCCATAGCTCGGTAACTACTTCTCCGATTAATATGAAACCTTGAAAAGGCACATCCTCAGGTCCCCAGCAATATACCTGGCAAGTTTCAAGTATATCGGACCCGTGGTTGTCGAGAAACAGCGGTCACAGACATACACACAGACATACAGAGATTACTGGAATTATAGATCGATGACGTAAGGTAACAATATTATAACGAGCACGCAAATATTATTTGTAGAGAATTTGAGTGCAGCTATGTACAAAATCGATAAGATAATGAGTTCGGCTATGTATGTATAATTGTATTTTTTTTTCTTCTTTAGTTGGTGTATTTGTGTTCCTGCCATTAGAGAAATGTCCCACAAAAGTTCCGTGGGAATATAGTGGGGTTTAAATTTCTGCCGATAGGAATTTCACTTGATGAGATTTCCTTAAGAGTATCATAGTGTAGATGGATCGACTCTGGGCCCCACGAGACTCCATCCTGGACACACCAACTTAAATTAATGTGACGTCATGCTTACGAGTCGGGTAGTCGGTCATAAGATGAACTGTATAGCTTTTTTTTGTTTCTCTTTCTCATCATTTGTGAATACAAGTTCATTGATTCATAAGCAACTGCAGAAGAGCGATTATATATATCTGTCAATGTTATTTAATTAGCTGAACTTTTTTGACAGCAGAAAAATCATAGTTGCAAATGACTGAAGCAATTTGTCGCCTCGGTTTCACCGTCTTGTAGCACCCAACCCACAGCGCCGACTTAGTTCCGTCAGATTTTTTATCTTTTCCCCAAACTTAAGGAATACCTTCGTGGAGAATATTTTTCTTCCGAGGACGATGTCAAGGCCTCTGCGAAGCGTTGGTCCAACCAGCAGGACGCACAGTTGTATCGTGGCGACGTCACAAAACTACTTGCATTGGGAGAAATGTGTGGACCACATTGGTGATTATGTTATGAAATATATATGCCACTATTGTAGAATAAAGATTGATGTTAGCATCTGTCTTTATTTCATTCAAACATCTTTACCTGGTTTGGAGTAAAAAATATAGGAGACATTACTTTTCAACACGCCCTCATATTTGGCTCAATGCAAACAAAAGCGATTTAAGACAAACCATGCGATCAGGTAAATGCCATGCATGAAATGTCTTTCAAGACCACTGCCATCTTGATAATGAAAACCAATATCAAATTAAGGAGAATTTTTAGAAAGCCAAAATCATTATGTAAATAGTAGAAAAGCAAATGTAGAAAAGCAAAGTGAAAAAAAAAAAGTTTCAGGAGTGAAACTTTCTGTGCGTGGTGGTAAAGCTCATCAAGACCTGGTGCAGGAATAGGAAAATTTGTTGATAGCATTGTTCAAGATGGTCTCATTTACATGTTTTGCATCGGTCATAGCTTTCATCCTTCCATAGAAATGCCAGAGGGTCAAGGATGAGACTGGTCCTGGTGCACAACTCACCTTATGCTGAACAAGTCCTCTGACTCTTGAACTCCATAGAGATTGCATCAAAATGGCAAACAAGTCCATTTGCTTGATCCAGTTTGTCATCACTGATCCGATGATAGAACATTAACGAAAAATGATTGGGTGCCATTTATTGCATGTGGCAATGATCACTTGGGAGAGACCAGAAGAGGAGACATTGTCTTTGACGCTATAAACCATGCATGTCTAGGCAAAATTAGCATGTGGCACAGTCAATGATCACACGATATGTGGTGAAATTGAACATAAATTCCATTTGGTTTGAGGAATAATATTTCTGAATTGACCCGAAAAGAAGCACAGAAGGCTAATAATGGAAATGCACTGCCAAATTGAGGCAACAATGGCTGACATACTAAAATGCTATTTACCAACCGTAGGATATTATGAGGCCCCTTTGTGGTTGAAACGATGCACATTAAAGCCATTTTTTTGAAATAAAATCTTTTGTTGGTTGAGATTTTCGGGTTGCTATTTTGTTATTTCCACGCATTGAATGTTGTGGCATTTATAAAAGTGTGTAAACTGTGCCATCATTGCAGTTGCAACTGGATCATTCTATCTTTTGTACTGAAAAGTACGTTTGTACATATTGCACCAATCTTTTATATTATCTTGTTTGGATATAACTCACCTTAATGGACAACTATGTTCAACCTTCTGCTTTTTTCCTCCAGTGACTGGGAGTGTAGTATGTGTTCTAAACTGGAGCAACCTGAAAACCTGAACAATTTAGACACGGGGCTTTCACCAAGTGAACAAAGGGTAGGTGCACGTCTTAAAAAAGGTACTGACATTTTTAGTGCAGTTCATATTGTGAACTCATATTGTGAGCTAATACAAATGCTAAACAGTTTTTTTTATGCCTCCGTCGACGAAGTTGCTGGATGCATTATGTTTTCGGGTTGTCTGTCCGTGCATCCGTGATAGGTTTTCGTTACCGCGATAACTTGAGAATGGCTGAAGGGATTTAGGTCAAACTTGGTACAAGTATGTATAATTATGCAATAATGTGTGCAGGGGCATATCGGTCGATGTCGTGACGTCGAAGAGTGCCATTCTGTCCGAATTCCTAAAACTGTTCTAGTTAGCTCACCTAGAACGTAGTTCCGGGAAGCTTATGGGATGGCATGTCGTCCGTCCGTCTGTCCATAAACCCTTGCAACGTCTTCTCCGAAACTGCCAATGTGATTGTGACCAAACTTGGCACAAATGATATTTGGCATGTTGCAACTCAAGTATGTTCACGGCATTGAAGGTTCTAGGCCGGACTTTAAACTGTGATTCAGCACACTGCCGGAGAAGCACCAATTTGACAAAGTGCGCTGTCCCTTAGATGGACGTTAAGCTGGGTGTTCCATCTGCTTATGCTAATAGGTGAACCTTAAAGATTTATCCCGCAATCTCTTTCACGAATAGTTAGGCGATGTATCCGTGGTACCCTGAACAAATTAAACATTCCTGCCCAAATCGACTTCAGTCGACTGTCATTCTGGTTCTTGGAAAAACTTTGGCCAAACTATCACTTCAGCTGGGCCCACAAGAAGGTGGGGTTCAAGTTGAATGTGTCAAAAATAAGTTTCACTGGATTTGATGGAAATTATCTTGATTGTTGTTTAGAATAAATGTTCTTAATTCCTGAAGACACTCCAGAAATCTTCCCTTGTGTTATGGCTAAGCCCCTCAATGGTCACATGTTGGGGGTTTGATTGGCATTCATCTTTCGGTGTCCTTAAAGGATGAAAGTGTGATGCTCATTGCATCATCAGAGGTGTCATTAGAGATGAATACGACAGTCTTATTTCAAATCTGCCCAGTGTAGTTGGAGTGGTCTTGTAAGGGTGTGGTTTTCATCTTACCCTACTGGATTGACTTTTAAATCATCAAAAATATAATTGTTAGACTTTGAGCATTTCCTAAACTGCTGCACTCCACACTGTTTTTATTGTTTAAGCCACAAGTCACGTCACTCCAACACATCATTTCTAACTGAGATAAAAAATGATCTCTTTATGAATGACCATCAGAAATCTTTTGGAAGTGACATATTTATTTGCATACCCTCATTATGTTAAACCGACATATTTTCTTGTTCTAATGAATGCAACACCCTATCACATACGAGCATTGCCACTTATAAAAAGAGCGAATTAAATAAATAATAAAGACGCCATGCAGAGCACGATACTTGCAAAATCCACCCTCCCCAAAATAAAAAGTTGCTATTGATACATCAAATTGTCCATTTCATCAAGATTAAAATTGACGATCTTAATCAAAGCTCGGGTCAATCGGATTAAAATTGATGATTTTTCAGATGAAAATTGATATTAGAAGTTTGACCTTGAGTTGACCTTTGACCTCAAAAATAGTTGTTTTCCCAATTTAGTGACTCAATATGCAAATGCTGTTCAATTTTCGAGTCAATTGGATGAAAAATAACAATTTTAGAAATGTGACCACAAGATGACCTTTGACCCTTAACCTCAAAATCAATAGGTTGCTTCCTTTTGACCAACTCTACCATCTAGTTAAGTGTTGTGAAGATCGGCTTTAAATTGTGACATGTAGGTGATTGAGAGACAGAGACATAGACATACAGGCAAACAGACAGAATGATGTACAAGACCAACCAATATATTTGAAAAATCTTCGATTTTGTAAGTAATAAGCTAATCTACATTCTGTGCACATTCTCACAGAAATGTGAGCGCCTCCTGCTGTCGTTACTCTGCTGTGGATCTGGGACTTCGCCACCGTTGCAGCACTGCTTTTGGGTAAATCTTTCATTGCTATTTTGGACATGTTTCTCTTCTTTGAAGCAGAATGTGTTGGTGTGGCTTTTTAAGTTTAAGTGAACAACTGATGAAATTTCTAAACCTCAGAATTATGATATCTGATAGTTTATTTATTTTCACCTTGCATTCTTGTATGCAGAAATATACCTTTGAAGCAAGGAGTACAACCTTAAAAAAAATTCCCGTATGCTCGCATCTCGAGTGCATGGTTAGCTGGTACATTTCATGTGTCCTCATCATCATTTAAAGTTATGACCACCATAAACACCATTCCATATCTGGCATTGAGGTCCGATTCCATATCTGGCATTGAGGTACAATTCCATGTTTCTTCTCAGGGTAAAAAAGTATTAGTGGCACAGATGTTATCAGAGGAGCACACACAGCACACCAATGTTCTTCAGAAATGCTGACTTGTAGAAAGCAATGCTTCTTGTGGTCATGAAAATGTGTGACTGAAAGCACACACACACACACACACACACACACACACACACACACACACACACACACACACACACACACACACACACACACACCTGTGTGTGCATGCCTGCCACACCACGTGCGCACGCGTGACTGCCTCGCCGCGCACATGTGTGACTGCCTCGCCGTGCACATGTGTAAATGCCTCGCTGCGCACATGTGACTGCCTCGCGTCCCCCTTCCGGCTCATCTGCGCACGTCCCCCTTCCCGTCCACCTGCCCGTGCGCTCCTGCATCCACAAATACATGTATGCACACGCACACGTGCACTCACTCTGTCTCTCTCGCTCTGGCTGTCTCTCTCGCTCTCTGGCTGTCTCTCTCGCTCTCTGGCTGTCTCTCTCGCTCTCTGGCTGTCTCTCTCGCTCTCTGGCTGTCTCTCTCGCTCTCTGGCGGTCTCTCTCGCTCTCTGGCGGTCTCTCTCGCTCTCTGGCGGTCTCTCTCGCTCTCTGGCTGTCTCTCTCGCTCTCTGGCTGTCTCTCTCGCTCTCTGGCTGTCTCTCTCGCTCTCTGGCTGTCTCTCTCGCTCTCTGGCTGTCTCTCTCGCTCTCTGGCTGTCTCTCTCGCTCTCTGGCTGTCTCTCTCGCTCTCTGGCTGTCTCTCTCGCTCTCTGGCTGTCTCTCTCGCTCTCTGGCTGTCTCTCTCGCTCTCTGGCTGTCTCTCTCGCTCTCTGGCTGTCTCTCTCGCTCTCTGGCTGTCTCTCTCGCTCTGTCTGTCTCTCGTTCTCTGTCTGTCTCTCGCTCTGTCTGTCTCTCGCTATGTCTGTCTCTCGCTCTCTGTCTGTCTCTCCCGCTCTGTCTGTCTCACCCGCTCTGTCTGTCTCTCCCGCTCTGTCTGTCTCTCCCGCTCTGTCTGTCTCTCCCGCTCTGTCTGTCTCTCCCGCTCTGTCTGTCTCTCCCGCTCTGTCTGTCTCTCCCGCTCTGTCTGTCTCTCCCGGTCTGTCTGTCTCTCCCGGTCTGTCTGTCTCTCCCGCTCTGTCTGTCTCTCCCGCTCTGTCTGTCTCTCCCGCTCTGTCTGTCTCTCCCGCTCTGTCTCTCTCTCTCTCGCTCTCTCTCTCTCTCTCTCGCTCTCTGTCTCTCTCTCTCTCGCTCTCTGTCTGTCTCTCTCACTCTGTCTGTCTGTCTCTCACTCTGTCTGTCTGTCTCTCACTCTGTCTGTCTGTCTCGCTCTCTGTCTGTCTCTCTCGCTCTCTGTCTGTCTCTCTCACTCTGTCTGTCTCTCACTCTTTCTGTCTGTCTTGCTCTCTGTCTGTCTCTCTCGCTCTCTGTCTGTCTCTCTCGCTCTGTCTGTCTCTCTCGCTCTCTGTCTGTCTCTCTCGCTCTCTCTCTGTCTCTCTCGCTCTCTGTCTGTCTCTCTCGCTCTCTGTCTGTCTCTCTCGCTCTCTGTCTGTCTCTCTCGCTCTCTGTCTGTCTCTCTCGCTCTCTGTCTGTCTCTCTCGCTCTCTGTCTGTCTCTCTCGCTCTCTGTCTGTCTCTCCCGCTCTGTCTGTCTCTCCCGCTCTGTCTGTCTCTCCCGCTCTGTCTGTCTCTCCCGCTCTGTCTGTCTCTCCCGCGCTGTGTCTCTCCCGCTCTGTCTGTCTCTCCCGCTCTGTCTGTCTCTCCCGCTCTGTCTGTCTCTCCCGCTCTGTCTGTCTCTCCCGCTCTGTCTGTCTCTCCCGCTCTGTCTGTCTCTCCCGCTCTGTCTGTCTCTCCCGCTCTGTCTGTCTCTCCCGCTCTGTCTGTCTCTCCCGCTCTGTCTGTCTCTCCCGCTCTGTCTGTCTCTCCCGCTCTGTCTGTCTCTCCCGCTCTGTCTGTCTCTCCCGCTCTGTCTGTCTCTCCCGCTCTGTCTGTCTCTCCCGCTCTGTCTGTCTCTCCCGCTCTGTCTGTCTCTCCCGCTCTGTCTGTCTCTCCCGCTCTGTCTGTCTCTCCCGCTCTGTCTGTCTCTCCCGCTCTGTCTGTCTCTCCCGCTCTGTCTGTCTCTCCCGCTCTGTCTGTCTCTCCCGCTCTGTCTGTCTCTCCCGCTCTGTCTGTCTCTCCCGCTCTGTCTGTCTCTCCCGCTCTGTCTGTCTCTCCCGCTCTGTCTGTCTCTCCCGCTCTGTCTGTCTCTCCCGCTCTGTCTGTCTCTCCCGCTCTGTCTGTCTCTCCCGCTCTGTCTGTCTCTCCCGCTCTGTCTGTCTCTCCCGCTCTGTCTGTCTCTCCCGCTCTGTCTGTCTCTCCCGCTCTGTCTGTCTCTCCCGCTCTGTCTGTCTCTCCCGCTCTGTCTGTCTCTCCCGCTCTGTCTGTCTCTCCCGCTCTGTGTCTCTCCCGCTCTGTCTGTCTCTCCCGCTCTGTCTGTCTCTCCCGCTCTGTCTGTCTCTCCCGCTCTGTCTGTCTCTCCCGCTCTGTCTGTCTCTCCCGCTCTGTCTGTCTCTCCCGCTCTGTCTGTCTCTCCCGCTCTGTCTGTCTCTCCCGCTCTGTCTGTCTCTCCCGCTCTGTCTGTCTCTCCCGCTCTGTCTGTCTCTCCCGCTCTGTCTGTCTCTCCCGCTCTGTCTGTCTCTCCCGCTCTGTCTGTCTCTCTCGCTCTCTGTCTGTCTCTCTCGCTCTCTGTCTGTCTCTCTCGCTCTCTGTCTGTCTCTCTCGCTCTCTGTCTGTCTCTCTCGCTCTCTGTCTGTCTGTCTCTCACTCTGTCTGTCTGTCTCTCACTCTGTCTGTCTGTCTCGCTCTCTGTCTGTCTGTCTTGCTCTCTGTCTGTCTGTCTTGCTCTCTGTCTGTCTCTCTTGCTCTCTGTCTCTCTCGCTTGCTCTCTGTCTGTCTCTCTCGCTCTCTGTCTGTCTCTCTCACTCTGTCTGTCTGTCTTGCTCTCTGTCTGTCTCTCTCGCTCTCTGTCTGTCTCTCTCGCTCTCTGTCTGTCTCTCTCGCTCCCTGTCTGTCTCTCTCGCTCTCTGTCTGTCTCTCTCGCTCTCTGTCTGTCTGTCTCTCTCTCTTTCTGTCTCTCTCGCTATCTGTCTGTCTCTCTCGCTCTCTGTCTGTCTCTCTCGCTCTCTGTCTGTCTCTCTCGCTCTCTGTCTGTCTCTCTCGCTCTCTGTCTGTCTCTCTCGCTCTCTGTCTGTCTCTCTCGCTCTCTGTCTGTCTCTCTCTCTCTGTCTGTCTCTCTCGCTCTCTGTCTGTCTCTCTCGCTCTCTGTCTGTCTCTCTCGCTCTCTGTCTGTCTCTCTCTCTCTCTGTCTGTCTCTCTCGCTCTCTTTCTGTCTCTCTCGCTCTCTTTCTGTCTCTCTCGCTCTCTTTCTGTCTCTCTCGCTCTCTTTCTGTCTCTCTCGCTCTCTTTCTGTCTCTCTCGCTCTCTTTCTGTCTCTCTCGCTCTCTTTCTGTCTCTCTCGCTCTCTTTCTGTCTCTCTCGCTCACTCACTCACTCACTCTCTCTCTCTCCCGCTCTCTCTCTGACTCTCCCGCTCTCTCTCTGACTCTCCCGCTCTCTCTTTGACTCTCCCGCTCTCTCTCACTCTCCCGCTCTCTCTCTCACTCTCTGACTCACCCACTCTCACTCTCTGACTCACCCACTCTCTCTGTCTGACTCACCCGCTCTCTCTCTCTCTGACTCTCCCGTTCTTTCTCTGACTCTCCCGTTCTCTTTCTCTGACACTCCTGCTCTCTCTCTCTGACTCTCCCACTCTCTCTTTCTGACTCACCCGCTCTCTTTGACCCTCCCGCTCTCTCTCTGACGCTCCCGCTCTCTCTCTGACTCTCCCGCTCTCTCTCTCACTCTCCCGCTCTCTCTCTGACTCTCCCGCTCTCTCTCTGACTCTCCCGTTCTCTCTCTGACTCTCCCGCTCTCTCTCTGACTCTCCCGCTCTCTCTCTCTGACCGTCCCGCTCTCTGTCCCTCTCTCCATATTGGTGTTTAATTTATGTTTTGCTTTCCACTGGTGTTCCCTTTGAGTCGATTTTTAAATTTAATTGTAACTTTTCGCTTTAAAAAAATGTCAAGGTCTTTTCTAATTTTAGACAGCTAAAACCAATTGTCATGCTGTTTTGTTTTCTGGATAGACAATATTTTCATTTACTAATCAAAATGTAAATTTAATCAAAATGCTAACATAAAGAGCTCTGCTTTTTGAAAACACAAAATTGGTATGGACTATGCAAATTATGCATTTCAGATTGAATGTGATCTGCGTGAGTTAGTAAATAGCCTTTTCAATTTGGTGGGTTTGAAAAGTATTTGAGCAAAAAAAATAATATTAATAACGGTACGAATGAGTATTCATGAAAATTGATAAGCAGTGATAAAGTAATGGAGTTAGTACTGCAAAACTGAAAATTCTGGCACAAGGTTGTTGTTTCAAGGGTGTAATGAAAACTTCATGAAAACATCCTGTAATTGTGCAACATTTGTGCTGAAACATCTTTTGTAATGTTGTGTATTTTGTCAGAGTAATCGTCATGCAGAGCTGTTGTCGATCAGAAAGCAGTTGGAAAAAGGAGTGCCAGTGCCATATGCCTGTGGGTGGAATTTCATCACCGCCATGGATACGTTTCTCAGCTCTGCACTGTCTGCACTGTCTGCAATGGTAATGCGTTTTGTCTGCAATGATGCTCCATGAAAAGCTGCAAATTTTAAAAACAATAAATCTTTGATGGTTATTATGCAGGTCATGTAGGCTTCCTGATTATCTGTGGTGAATGTGAACGGAGAGAAAAGTTATTTATTTTATTATTTTATGCCTCTGCAGCGGAAGGCATTGTTTTCGGCTTGTCCATCCCGCTTCACATCTGTCCATGAGTAGCAATTTTCCTTGCCATGATAACTTGTGAAGTACTATCAGAATTCTAACCAAACTTGGCACAAGTATGAACTAATGCAAAAATGAAATGATTCGATTTAGGGTTTAAAAGGTCTATGGTCATGTGACCTTTAATAGAAAATCTTTGTCACCATAACTCGTGAACCACAGAAGGGATTTTGACCAAACCTGGTACAAGTATGAACTGCAATACAAAGATGAACTGATTCAATTTTGGCTCTAACAAATTGAAGGTCATATGCCCTTTGAAAATAACTTTGCAGAACATAACGAGTTATAGCAGCATCTGATGTTTTCTCTCTTCTACTTATCTTTTCCTCTGATGTGACCTTAAATTTTTCATGTGACCTTTAAATTGAGACCAAACATTACAGTGGCTTGACATGTAATGTGGGTGGTGGAAGAACCATTAATGCATTTGCGTCAAATTATATTTTCTAGTTATATCAGGGGAAAGGAAGGAGTGGAAATGAAACAAACAAATCCAGAGGACATGTCCCCAGAATGTGCCTCTTTCCTCAAGCCCTTCACTTACTTGTGTGCAAGTTCTTCCAGGAACGTTTTTGTCACTTTTCAAATTAATAATACTAAGTGATTTTTGCTGTTAGGCAATTGGTGGAAGTTGTTGTTTCGTATGCAGCCTGTGGCTGCTGGTTGCATCACTTCTGGAAGTGTGGATGTGTCCCTCATGCAGTGCCCCCCCCCCCCCCCCCCCCCCCCATTACCAGTAAGCTGGTCCTCATTTTTCTGACCTCGGAGGGATGACAGGCTGAGTCAACAGGTGTTATTTCAACCGCACAACAGGGGCTCGAACTTAAAACCCTAAGATCTTAAGCCAGCCACCTTAACTGTTAAGCCAATGCCAGGCCTTATTGGTGGAATTATCAAGCTATGTTTCCTCAAAGATGTTCGTTTTAATACATACGTATTTGGTTGGTCAAATAATGAAAGTCTTTATTCAACCACTTAACAATCACACCACGATTTTCAGTGAAGTTGAAACTCGGATCCAGCCTTTCCTCAAAGTGTTGTTTTGTTGTTGTTTGCCCAACAAAGTTTTCTCCATGACAATTCACTAATCCAAATAGATGTAAAAATGGGCACTGGCATGTGTGCTGTTTCATTTGAGGAATCTATCAGAAAAATGGAAGGAAACAGTTTGTGCCACAGTGCAAGTAAGCGTTCTGGAAGCCTAAATACTGGTGAGAATTAAGTTCTCATTTTGAAGTGACGTTTTGCAGTATTATTTTTTATGCTGATTTAGGTAATGCAATTAAAATGCTGCAGAGATAGAAAATGAGAATAGACATTTGCAAAAAATGCAAGTAATATGCCGGTACCAAAAGTCACTGAGAAGCCTACGCCGAGGCAGTTGCGGTCGAATATTTTGCATTCTCAAACTGACCCGAAGGTTAACCCGAGTGATGGCAACTTTGGTCACTCTGCAAGACTTGCAACAAGTGTCTGTCCATCCTTCAGCAAGTCAGAATAACATCATCTTACAAATCTCAAATCCAGACTCTCCAACCAGTCAGACTATGAGATGAGGCATAAAGTCTCAACTCTACACTTGCCTTCAAATCTGGTGTACCCAACCCATCTCGCTCGGTCTTCATCTTACCCATTTGCACCCATTGCTTTCTTAACCAAGAAAACTCTGTCTGATCTCTACCGTGCATCTGTGGCGAGACCAAATGTTCCCCTTGTGTCTTCTTTGTCTCGGTTCTTTCGCGTGTCTTCCTCTTTTGGCCAACTAGCTTCTGCCTTAAAGTCTGCTAACAATGCTCCTGTTCTCACGAACGGTGCAAAAACCGAACTTCTCAACTGCAGACCAGTGTGCTCCGAATTATAAGTAAAGTCATGGAATACATCATTGCTGCTGGAATCAAGTCTTTCCTGTTTGCAAACAGCCTGATCTGTAACCGGTTAGATTCCATCCGGTTACTCGCCTCTGCACATGCTGTTGTCCTCATCAATGGTTTGAAGCCATAAATCTCAATCACGAGGTCAGGGCCATCTCCTTGGAAAAATATTGAGCATTCGACATTCTGAAATAGTGGTCTGTTAGTCAAACAAATAAACAAGAAACGTAATAACTCTTGCAGCAAATAATATGGCTTCACATGTCTCGTTTGTGTTGACACGCCCCTTTGTGGACAGTTATCGCTTGTGGCATGTTTTTTCATGGTCACTCGATTTGTGAATTAACTTGTGACATGCTGTTGTAATTTCTCCCATTGGAATGCTCACAGTTTGAATATATTAGTTGCGCAGTGTGCAATTTTCTGAGTAAAACGTGGGTGTCTCGCAGAAAGCAAATGCAAATTTAAAAATTCCATCAAACCTCAACTTGATATTAAAAATCCGTTGTGTAGGGAATGGGGATCCAGGTGTGACAGGTTAAATCCAGGATAGTCAGGGTTACGTAAGACAATATCGGAACATGTGCAGTGTTTGTGACATTGCTGACTAAGATATCTTGGCACTTTTGCTCCAACATTGGGTATCCTATGAGTACCATATACCATTGTGTTATTCCACATTGTAAAAAATAACAGAAACAAGTGAATAAATTTTTTTTTTGCTAAATTAAAAAGGCAATGTAGGGATGACAAACTACAGTATAAATAAGGTCGTAAACAAGATAGGGATGATGTTGGTTTCGAGAGTAGCGAACAGTATTGCCATCACATAACAATCCCTACATCACTGCCTCCACACTATTGTCTAGGCCCGAGGGCTAGGCCGAGCTAAAAGTATTAAAAGCTCCGATATTTCATTTCTGCATAAGGATAAGAAGCTCCAATATAATTTCAGGGACTTCTTGCAGCATCAGTTGTCTTTCCTACTTTTCTTTTTTTTCAACTCAGAGTAACCAATCACAAATGGAGATAATTATAGAATGCTGTTATGAGAGATGTTCATGCAGTTTGTAAGAAGTTGATGATCATGTACTGATATTATAACATTGTACTCAGGCTGCTAATTTGTAGAGTCTCAGTTTGTGGCTGCACTACAGGAGTAATCAAGTACTGGTGTAACCAGTGGAGTGTTTGTAGAAGCTTGAAGCAATAACTGATGAAGTGTAAATGAGGCAGTGATGTAGGGATTATGATGTGATGGCAATACTGTTCGCTACTCTCTAAACCAACATCATCCCTATCTTGTTTAGGATATTTTTTAGACTGTAGTTTGCCATCCCTACATTGCCGTTTTAATTTAGCATAAATTTTTTTATTCACTTGTTAAAAATCCGTTGTGTAGGAACGGGATCCAGGTGTGACAGGTTAAAACAGACTCGCATATTTATCTCAGCATTGAGATGAGCCCGCTTTGTGATGTATGCACATTACTTGCAACATTACATTACCGTAACCAGAGGAGAGGTTTCACATTTGGACCTGTTTTGTTACTTGCGGAATTGAAGATTCACAAGTACTGCATATTGGTTGGTCCTGTCTGTATCTGTCTGTCTGTATGTCAGTCGTCTACACATTACAATTTTACCTCTGATCTTCACGAAACTTAACCACCTAGTAGAGGTGGTTAAAAGTGGGAAGCCTATTGTTTTTGAGGTCAATAGGTCACAATTACATCAATTAATTACGTACTATTGGAACGTACCCTTTAGACCTTTAAATCATCTTGACCCTTTGACCATTTTTACTTACTTTAGTACTCCTTTAGATTCTTACACCCCTTTAGACCCCTTAACTATTATTGGAACACACCCTTAGACAATTTTATACAACTTTAGACCTCAACCTTTTACACTACTTGCACCTTTTAGACCCATCCAGACCCTTTGAACCCTTCCAGACCCTTTGAACCCCTCCAGACCCTTTGAACCCCTCCAGAACGTTTGAACCTCTCCAGACCCTTTGAACCCCTCCAGACCCTTTGAACCCCTCCAGACCCTTTGAACCCCTCCAGACCCTTTGAACCCCTCCAGACCCTTTGAACCCCTCCAGACCCTTTGAACCCCTCCAGACCCTTTGAACCCCTCCAGACCCTTTGAACCCCTCCAGACCCTTTGAACCCCTCCAGACCCTTTGAACCCCTCCAGACCCTTTGAACCCCTCCAGACCCTTTGAACCCCTCCAGACCCTTTGAACCCCTCCAGACCCTTTGAACCCCTCCAGACCCTTTGAACCTCTCCAGACACTTTGAACCCCTCCAGACCCTTTGAACCCCTCCAGACCCTTTGAACCCCTCCAGACCCTTTGAACCCCTCCAGACCCTTTGAACCCCTCCAGAGATACCAATGATTCTAAAACCCTTGCTTTCTACAGCGTGAAGCCGAGATAGGTGTGAGGCAGGTGCACCAGCCCAGGGGGTAGAGCAGTACTCCATCAAGCTGAGGATGAAAGCCTTGTATGTGGTGAGGAGCTCAGCAATGCCGAAGAAGGACTTCGCACGACGGAGGATGTCCAGTCGGCGACTGGCTTTGGAGGACAGAAATGTGTTTTTCCCAGGAAAGATCATGGCAGATAGTGAGACCCAAAAGCTCGATTGACAGAACTTCTTGGAGACGATTGTTGAGAAAGTAGATGGGAGGGTTTTTCACAGTCTTTTTGGAGAGACATTGTGAGAGTGTGAGATTTGTCAGGATTGAAAGACATGTTCCACTTCTTTGACCAGGTTGTGATTTTATCCAGGTCTGCAGAGTGAGGAGGCTGCAGACTGCCGATCTGTGGGTTGAGATATGGAGCGGCAGAGACTGGAGTCATCAGCAAAAAGATAGAGAAGATTTAAAAATCATGCAAAACACAGACAATACATTTTTTTCAGCAAGTGATACGCAAATTCGACCCTCCCTGGGGGTTGGGCACACAGCTCGTATGCAATAAAACCAAAAAGGTGTGTATGTCACATGTATGAACACAAACCTAGGTTATCAATACATCATCGACACACCACCCAAAACCAATCCTGGCAGGGTCTGCAATCTCTGATTGCTCTTTTTCGTTAAAATTGTTATTCCTAAACAACATGTTTTTATTTGTCCCGAAAGCATGCTCTCAATGCTGCTGAAATATCCACAAGGCAGATAATACAATGGATGGTTTGCCATTATGCTTTTCAGCAGTAGTCTGAGAAGCGATTTGGAATTTGGCCAGGATATCGGCACATATTGGCCTACTTTTGAAAAAAAGTATTGTTGGATCTCTAACAAATTTAAGTAGGTTGGTCACCTGGCTCATCCTTGAGGACAGTGCACTCATTCGTGCAATGCGGTGCTGCAAAGCACCAGGATGACACTTTGTAAATGAGTCATCGAACCTAGACTCTGTTTCTGATAGGCGAGTATGCTTCTGAGCTCTCCTGGCAGACATAGCATGGCCATATATTTATTAGTTACCTTGATATTTAACAGCAATAACTTCCATTTAAGAGCTTAAGTTTTATTTTTCATACAGGTTCATAGAGAGGCTTGTATATAGACAGGAATATTAACACAACAAGATATTTGTACCTGGATCTTCTGGTCATTGGAGGTGTTTTATTTATTTATGGTTTGCATTCCTCGGCACTCAGGAAGGTGCAAAGGCTTTTCCGTTAGAATGAAGAAATATACAAAGCTGTTGTCGTGTGCAGATGATCATGGCTAAAATGTTTACCGATTGCAGTGCTTACTTTTTCATTGCAGGACCTAAGCATTGCAATGAACCCCTCCTTGTTCATTGCAGATTGCAATCTGTCAATTTTCGCATTCTCATGTCGAAGAAACAAGTATAATTGAAAAACATAATGCACTGTTGATCCCCTCTCCACCTACCCTTGTTCCTCCTCTTACCATTCCCGCAGACTGAGCCACAGCAAATCCAAGTTGCAAAAATCATGTGTACGCATTTCTGTGAGCAAGTAAGGGAGCTTTTCCCGAACATCAATTCAACCCTCTTGAGCACCAGTGCTCAACTCGATGCGTTGGACATTCCCTGTCTACCGAATCCAGAGATTCGAAAGCTTCTGCTTTCAAAGGAGTCCGAGGAAGTTTGTAGTCAGGAAGAGCAAGTCGGACATGAGCGCAGTGCGGTGGCACCAGTACGGCGAGCTTCCTTGGGCAGCGCCGATGGTCCGGATTTGAAAAAGGCTCGGCTAGAAGAGGAACTATGTGGATGAGTGCACGTATCGAAGCGCTGCAGCACAGCCAGCCAGGTACCATAAAAAAAAAAACTCACGATGAGCTTAACCTGCGACCGGCCGAGCGCGCCGTGGAGAAAACTATCACGGCAGAGGCCGCAGGCCAAGACTAAAGGTGAAGGTGTGCAGCAGAGGGTTATTCGGTACGACAGTGAAGCATCCATTCGTAGCCTCGAGACATACTGGTGCCAAGAAAACAACGGCAGCATTCATGGATCATTTTGAAAACGCTGCGCTTCAAGATCACAGCAGGTTACACCTTTTCCGGCCACGTTTGTTTTTTATGCTGCAAAGGCATCCTAAACCCGAGTACTGTTCTGTTTTCAGAACCCTTGTTTGTAAATTTGTATGTGACCGACTATAAAATAAATGTGGTTTGTGTGTATATAGCAAATATGTGCAAAAAATGAGTTTGATACAGAAAACATCTGGTCACACAAAATCAAGCGGTGACATTTCCACATTATTGTACATCATGATCTAATTTAATGCAGTTTTGTCTTTGGAAGTGCACTCAATAGCAACAATGGTTTGTAATTTATTTAGATATTTCTTTTAACAATTGCCATCCTTTATGAATGGTGTCTTAATACTATCGATTGAAAAAAGTTTTTAGTTATTTAAAAACAAAATGTTGGAAGCATTTGTGTTTGCCGACAGCAACACTGCGTATCATTGAGCCCCAGTCGTGGAGATTTTTTCTTTGTTGTGTTTTTATTCTGTAAGTTATGCTTGTGCTGTTCCTCGTTGCATTAGGATTTTGTATGAAAATGAAGTCTGGCGACCTTTTACAGTATATGTCACTCTGCCATATATTTTCAGCACCAAGCTGAAAATGGAGGTAGGAGAGAGAAAAGGGGCCATATCGTGTATATTAGATTTGGAAAATGGCAGATTTTCAAACCCCCTGCCCCCTACACCCCCAACCTCTTTCCTTCTCTTCTCCTTTTTTTTCATTTCCAAATGTAGAGGCCCCACCTCACTTTTTCAGAAGTCCACAGAATCCACTCTGTAAACTATTTTCTGCAGATGAGAAGTCGAAACTTCGTGTCAAACGTATGCCGAAATAAATACCTGGCTACTACTGGGACCCTCCTTGCTTTTTCTTTTGTGGTTGGTGGTGTTATTCACCATGTTCGTTTAAAAAAAATTGTTTCATTGCTTTCATGTTTTGGGCCTTGGAATAGCATGTTAAACTTGCTGACTAATGTGATCATGACCATACCTTTTGGGTGCCCTATGTCAGGCTTGAGGTAAAGTCTGCACCCTGGCACTGTTATCAGTCTAAGCTGTTGGTGTGGTCGGGGTTTGGGCCTGTTGCACTAGAAACGTGATATTACGGGACTCCGATATCAATGCATCATGCTGATTACTGTGGCTAATTAAATACGATGTTAATCGAAGTTTTTTTAATTTTATTGTGAATAAAAAGAGGGTGGGGGATACAATTCACAATATAAGTAAAGAGAAGTAAAAGGAGAAGTGTGGAGAGAGAAAAGGAAGGGAGGTAGATGGGGAGTGTGCAAGAGGAAGGGAAGAGGTGGTAAATCATTACCTTTTTATGTACATGATATTACAATGCATAGAAAACATTCTCCAAGCCAGAAAAGATGTATCTACTCCAGATGTTGCTTCTTTTTTTTTCTTTCTTTTTTTCCATCATTACTACCCTTCGTGTAATGCCAATGTCTTGCAGGTATAACCAGACACAATCCCTGCCAAGCCTTTTGTGTATTATTCGTGCAGCCATTGCAGAACATCGTGAACTCCGTCACCATGTATGGGATCAGATATTTCGATGCCCTCGCGTGACATTGCACCTTCATTCCTGGACCTCTCCACGATCAGCTGGGCCAGAACATGAGACACCTGCACACGCATAAATGGTGTGACAATCTTCATTTTCCTTTTTTTTTTTTTTTCAAACGATCCCCTTGTAGTTCTTGTTAGCCACAATATTTTGGTTGATTTCAGTTCAAACAAACGAACATACTGCAAATCGAAAAAGATTAAATTCTTCGGGAACTTCTGTAAAACGATTCGAAGATCACATTAAATCAAAAGATCAAGTCAAATGTGATTTCATGGTAGTTATGATACGGCTCAGGTGGAGCCTTTCTCTATTGATCTCAAGAAATGTTTCCAAGAAAATAATTCCACACTGGGTATCCCAACGCTGTCAACAAAGATATACGAGAAGAAAACACAAATTCCCACTTTGGAAGTTGTTTATGAAGAGCTATGGAAACCATCTTGGGTACAATTATTTTTAAAGTAACAACTAGTTTACATGTTTAATACTAGAATGGCACTTAATACTAGAGTTTAATACTAGAGCATACCTCCACCAGGCTGAACAGTTTACGTTCTGTATCCCAATAATAGACCGGATCCGACATGAACCAAAATCCAATCGGTTTGTTCTTGTCACCCAACTCATTCACCAAGTTTTGCCCTAAGTCGTCCACAACTTTTTGAAATATCATGTAACATATTGTTTTTGGCCCTATCACTCTGAAGAATCACTTTTAAAAAATAAAAATAATTCTCATATCCAGATGTGGATTCACGTCTTCACCAAAATTAAATCGATTTGGCCTTGTTACACAATCGACCTGTCCAAGTTTCGTCCAAACCCGTCATAACATTTAGATATCGGTTTTAGCCCTATCACTCAATGGTGACGAATCACTTTAAAAATTCTTTGTTCCGGATTCGAATCTTCACCAAAATTGAATCAATTCTTCCTTGTCACACACCCAACCTGTCCACCAGGTTTCATCCGAATTCGTCCACAACTTTGAGATATCGTGTTGTATATCGGTTTTTGCCCTATCTTTCAATGGTGAAGAATTATTTTAAAAATTCTCAGATCCGGATCTTCACCAAAATCTACTCATTTCGTCTGTGTCCCATACCGAACCCCTCCACCAAATTTCGTCCAAATTCGTCCACAAGCTTTTTAGATATCTTGTTCACAGACAGGGGTGAAAACATAACCTCCATCCACCTTCGGTAGCAGAGGTACCAAACGTGAAAAAAACTTTTTTGTATTGTCAGTGAGTTCCTCCCACCTCCAATCCCTCTTCCCGCCAACATAACATCTGGCCTCCAAAGCCAGTCGCCGACTGGGCATCCTGCGTCGTGCGAAGTCCTTCCTTGGCACAACTGAGCTCCTCACCTACAAGGCTTTCATCCGCAGCTCTATGGAATACTGCTCTCCCCTCTGGGCTGGTGCTCCTGCCTCACACCTAGCTCGTCTTCACGCTGTTGAAACCAAAGCGTTCAGAATCATTGGAATCTCCCGCGATGAAGCAAACTCCAAAGGCCTTTCACTCACTCACCGCAGGCAGGTTGGTGGTCTTTCCGCCTTCTACCGACTCCTCTCTGGCCTTGCCCCCCCCCCCCCCCCAGCTCTCTTTGGGCTCTGTCCCCCAAATATTCCTACAGGTCACACAAGATCTGCCTGCAACCCTCTTATGGTTAAACTGCCAAAATCAAGACTCTCCGCTCACCTTCACTCCTCTTTTCTCCCGCCTCTGGAACAAACTCCCCTACTCCCTTCAATCCCACTCCACCCTCCAGGTCTTTAAAACAGCTGTTCACCACCATCTCTTATCTTCCCCCATCCAAAACCTTGATCTTTTCTACCCCTGCTAATTTCACCCCAAATTCACTTTTTTGAAATACCAACTTCTGTCCTGGAAGTCCTTGGTGTCCTTGTGTTTTATACTTCTCCCACCTCCCTTCCCACGCCTCCTCCCCCACATCTTGCTCTCAAATGTTGTGTTTGTGTGCTTCCCCTTCTCTCCCCATCTTGTCTTCCGCTCCCTCTTTTTATATATTTTGTTTGTCTGTTTGATTTGTTTGTGAAATAAGTTAGTTCTTTCACGAGCCTCGATTCTGTATACAAAAAAAAATAGAAGAAAGTTTTTCTTCAATTTATGGGTCGAATCATGTTGTGACATCAGCTCTGGTTCATATGCAACTAAGTCTTTCGAGCTAAACACGATTGTGCCTGATGATGAACTGTCTATTGCTTTGCCGGCAGCGGCATTGATTGCATCAATGAATGCACCATCCCCCATTTAGATAAGCTTGTCTGCTGACAGGTTATGGATGTTGAAGATCTTTTCGACTCCAATATCTGTTACTAGCAGAAGTACCCGGCATTGCCGGGCAGGGGAGGGAAGGGGGTAGGGGAGGGGAACAGGGGGGAGGGGAGGGGAACAGGAGGGAGGGGAGGAGAGGGGGGAGGGGGAGGAGAGGGCAGAAAGGAAGGGATAGGGGGGAAAGGGAGGAGCGAGGGGGAAGTTGTAGGGCAGAAAGGGAGGGGCATGGGGGAAAGGGAGGGGCATGGGGGAAAGGGAGGGGGAGGGGGGAAAGGGAAAGGGAGGGGGAGGAGGGGAGGGATATAGATGGTTACTGGCAATTGATCACATCCAGAAATGATGTAATCCACACAATTTATGTACTTTACATAACGTTAATAGGAATACATGGCCGCGTAGATGGGAAATACAGTTTGTTTGAAATAAATCACAAATATCAGATGAAAGTGAAAAAAAACCTATGTGGTGTGAATGGCAATGTTCCTCGCTGAAATGTGAAAAACCTGAATTATGTGCGAACGCATAACTGTGAGATTATGGCGGCAAAGTTGGAACATCACGTGATCCTAGCAGAAGTACCCGGCATTGCCGGTGGGGGAGGGGAGACCCGTACATTCCCAACCCGTACATTCGCCCTCTCGACAAGCTCGTATTCGATTCGTATTCGAAATCGAAAGGGGAAATCCTTCGTATTCGAAAACACGAAATATGAATTAAAATTTAATTCATATCGCACAAAATCGACACAAAACACGATCGCATAAAGGTGAAAAAACGCAATGGCTTTTCGCCCTGAATTACGTGCAAACGTGTGATGGGATGGAACATCACGTGATCGCTCTGAGCGAATCAGCGAGCTGCTCGCACTGGCTGAGATTAGCGGGTACTTTGCTGAAATGCGCTGAGGCAAATATGAATAAAAAATATGGATCTCGTCAAATATGGTCTCAGCCACGTTCGTCCCAGGCTCAATGGCCATGTCTATGCCAAATATCAAGCACGTGAGCCTCTCCGTTTTGGAGTCTATCGGTAACATTACACGCACACACACACGCACACACACACACACACACACACACACACACACACACACAAACTGTGTTTTATATATATATATAGATATTGTGGGGTGTCCTTGCGTATTGTCGAATTTCTTATGAATGATGCCGTCGAAGCTGAAACCTGGCTGGTGCACTGCTAAAAAAAATTAACATTTTCCACACAACACTTATGCCTAGGTCACACATAGGCGGATTTGTCGGCGACTACTGGCGACTGAAAAAATCGCCACCATCCGCCGACAATCGTAATGAAACCGTAATGGACGGTCGCCTGTAGTCGTGGTTATCCTCCCCAGGTCGGCTGCAGTCGGCAAGAGTCGCAAAGGGGCCAAAAAGTTTTTAAAATGTTTAAAAACGGCGCACTCAGTCGCAATGGAAAAAAATCCGCCATGCTGTCGTGATGGAACCGCCATGCTGTCGTCGGTATCCGTAATAAGAGCGTAAAGCGGCCGCAACCCAGTCGCTCATAGTCTTCCGCAATCACCCCACCAGCTAGCACGGCAGAGATGCGAATGCCATACGGCCTTCCTGCGGCATCTTCCCGACTACGGGCCGACACTGTTGCGGCTGCATATCGACTACAGAAGAACTGTCACGTCTCCCCTGCGGCTATGGGAGACTGACGACGACAGCAGTAGGACTAGTGGCGGCTGAGTTACGGCCATTGGCGACAGAGATACGACTGCATTACGACATACCACGATTTTCTGGCCAGGTATAAATAGGGGTGGACATTTCAGCTCACTGCAGTATGTTCTATGGTCAAGGTCTACCAAGGGTCTCTCTACCAACATCTATCATGGATGATGAACATAGGATGAAGCTGGTCCTTCTGAATGACTTGGCAGCACTGGACCAAGATATTGCTGCGAATGACCTACTGCTGGCTCATGCTGAACTCCATTCCATGGCAAGACAGGATGGTGTGAGGGTCTCCGTGGAGTGAGGTCCTGTGGTGCCGACAAGGATATGGCTTTATTGTTTGGACTTGGGACTTTTGGGAACTTTATTTTTGGGACTTTGGTCCTTTGGAAACTTTATTTATGGGACTTGGGACCAGTGGAAATAATTTGTTGGACTTTATTTCCATTCTCTCTCCCTGCAGAAAAGTTTGATTATTACATTACAATGATACATCTTTATTAACTTTCTTATTGTACATCAAACATCTTTATGCTTCATGTCATACATCATTGAAATGAATAAAGTGAAATGTAAAATAGAGAAATAAAGATTTTTTTTTTAAATGCAAAATAGAAACACTAACGGTAGCTTTAGCCGTCTGATGTGTGCCTGTAGCGAGGACGAAACAGTGAATTTTGAAATTTATATTTAATACAAACAAATTTATTTGTTCATATTAAATACAAATTTGTTCATAGCACAAGTATCCAATAATGAATCACAATGTTCATAGCACAAGTATCCAATAGCACAGCACAAGTATCCAATAGCACAAATATCCACAAGTAATCACTAATGTGTCAATAATCCTGACTGCCAGAGTCATCGTCATCGTCAGCTGGTGGCAGGTTCGGTGTAGACATCGTCTCTTGATGTGTGAATCATGTGTGAATGATTGTGTGTGATCACACAATCATCATGTGTGAATCGTCTCCAATCGCCGGCGGTCTTATTGCAGTCTTGCGGACGTCGGAGTAAACCGCCACCCGGCCCCAATGCAGTCGTCGCGATCCGCCATCGGTCGTAATCTAGCCGCCAGACTGTCGCCACGCTGCCGCCGTGCATCCGCAATGCAGTCGTCGTCGATCTTCGACAGTCGCCATCCCACTCGGGGCGTCGTCGCAATGCAGGCGCAATGTGGCCGCCTGCAGTCGCCATACTGCCGCCTGACCATATTTGACCGCCCGACATCGCCAGTAGTCGCCGAAAAATCTTGATCGCCGGCAGTCGCCAAAATATCCGCCTATGTGTGACCTAGGCATTAAGATTACAAAAGACAAAGGCCTCGGCCTTCACTGGTGTCATATTTGATTTGTCTAAAGCCACAGCAAAACATTCACCTTTGTAGATAAATGTCATATAATCATTAAATGTTGTCGGGTTCCCATTTGTCGTGGTTCATTTGGAAACATGTTTACGCAAACACGAACCTTCAATGTCGAAACACGAACCTTCCTTTGCAGTGCCCACCAAAACTAACAAGAAAGAGCAATCAGAGATTGCAAACCCTTGCCAGGATGTTTGTGGTTTTTAAGGCTTTTGTGTTAAAACAAATATGGCGGTCGAACCATGTGACCGATGACGTCATCATTTTTTTTTCTCAACTAATTTATTCCCACATTATGCTCAAGTAATTTCATCTTGATCGGACAAAGTTTTGTACTTGTCGAATTATGACGTCATAATGGAGGCACCTATGACATCAACATATTTTATTCCCCATGGAGAGTTCTTTACAATGAGCCATGTCTCAATTTTTTCTATTCAGTGCTGTCAGAGATATAGAGGTGCAAAGTTTTTCGGTTTTTCCAAGATGGCGGCCAAACCACGCGACCTATGCCGTCATAATTATCATTAAAAAAAATTCTGCAGGTGGAGTTGCACCATCCCTCATTATTTAATTGATAATAATTAATCATTCATTAATGTTGAGTTGGATCTTGGAGACGGCGTGAAGCTGGAAGGTGTGAAAACATTTTGCTACTTAGGAGATATGCTGAATGGAGAAGGTGGATCAGATTCGGCAACGGTTGCTCGAGTGAGATGTGCATGGAAGAAGTTTCAGGAACTGAGTGGCGTGCTGATGAGGAGGGGAGTGTCGTTGAAGCTGAAGGGAAAGGTGTATGCTGCATGTGTGAGAAGTGTTATGATTTATGGGAGCGAGACATGGGTAATGAACGTAGAGCAGCAACGAAGGCTGGAAAGGGTGGAAATGCGAATGGTTCGGTGGATGTGTGGAGTATCGTTGGGAGAGAGAGGAAGACAAATGATGATTTGCGAAAGATGATGGGAATAGAGCCTGTGATGGATGCTGTGAAGAGGAACAGGTTGAGATGGTTTGGTCATGTGTTGAGGAAGGATGAAAGTGACTGGTTGAGAGAGTGATGGAAATGAATGTAGAAGGAAGTAGAGGATGGGGAAGACTGAGAAAGACTTGGCTGAAGATGGTGGAAGAAGAAATGCGGGCAAGTGGGTTAACAAGCGGAGATGCAGAAAATAGGGCAAAATGGAGAAGATTGTCATGGGGACCGCAAGGATAACCCCCGCTCTAGCAGGGAAAATGGCCTTAAAATGCCTGTTGTTGTGTTGTTGTTCGGAGAGAGGCTTGTATGTAGACCATATGAATCATATAGACAGGAATATTAACACAACAGGTTCTACGCCACTTCTATATGGTCCCTGGTCCACTTTGGCCTTGCCTTCCATCAATATTGTTTTTTTTCCTTTCATCACCACCACTCCAGATTGTCTCCCTCTCTGACATGATCAAAATAACCTCCCCTGGTCCCATAATTATCATTCATTTTCTCTTCATTGCTTGGGAGCTTTTGTATTGGGTTTAGTCAAAAGAAAATATGTTGCATTTGACAAACATTGTCGGTATAGCTGTGGTTTTATGTTAAGAACTGCAAAGGAGAATGAAATGGGACAAATTTATCTCCGTAAGAGCACTAATAAATGAAAATCGCATCAACAACCATCCTTGACACGCATTTTGTGAGGACCTCACTTTTTTTTATCCTTCCACCCTCAAATTTTCACCTTTATCTGCTTTTAAATTCGTTTTCTTCACAACCACTTGAGCAATTGACATAAAGCTTTCAACATGGAAGCACCTAACCCTGGCTACTTTTTTTTTTTTTTTTCCAACAAAGTTGCATCATGATTGGATGGAAAATGCAGCCGGAATTCCAAAAAGTCTGTTTTCTGTTGGCATTTGTTGCAGGGTGTTTCACATATCAAGAATAATGAATCTCGCTTCACTCGGCCTCAGCCATAATTTAAGGTTTTTCCACTGTAGATTCAAAAGATGGAGACCCATGACAGTTTGAGTATAAATAGCCCCGAGTGGGCTGACGGTCCTCTCTTGAGGTTGTAGTTCAGACCTCTGCTGAATTGGGGAAACTTGGGGAATAGGAGCCCCCTGATCCGAAATCGAACAATCTAAGCCCGACTGATGTGCAGGCTTCTGTCTTGTATTCACATGTCAACTTTCAGAACAATGGGCAGGGTGACAAGGGAGGAGTAGCAAAAATAGCAAAAAGTTGATGTAAGGACAGACGGACGACCGGACAGACAGACATCCGGACATCACAACCCATTTTATGAGTTAATCTCTGAAAACCTTGATCTTTTCTACCCCCGTTAATTCACCCCAGATCCACTTTTTTTGAAATACCGACTTCTTTCTTTCCTGGAAGTTCTATCAGTGTCCATGTGTTTTATACCTCTCCCACCCTTCCCCCCTCTTCCCATACCTCCTCCCCCCAAGCTCTCTCCCTCCCACAGATCTTCTGTTGTCCCTCTTCTCTACTGTTGTACTTGTGTGCTTCCTCTCTCTCTTCATCTTGTCTCCCGCTCCCTTTATTGTATGTTTTGTGTCCGTTTTTTTTTGTGATTAATGTTAGCCCTTACACGAGCGTCGATCTTGTATACAAAAAAAAATATATATATATATATATAATGGTATCTGTAATCTGGTTCTCCAACCTAATGAGCGGACAACATGACGTCATCGCCATGCATGTCCGCATGCCTGCAAAGCTCCAGAGGAACCATCTAGCAGTGCGTCATTACGGATTATAAATCCAGATACTGTCACAAGTGCATGCAAAACTCACAGTTACCGACCTGGTTTCGCCCTTGTTGGGGCTTCATCAGGGCAACGCAGTGAGGCTTACATACACTTGTAAGCCCCAACAAGGGCGAAACCAGGTCGGTAACTGAGTTTTGCATGCACTTGTGACAGTATCTGGATTTATAATCCGTAATGACGCACTGCTAGATGGTTCCTCTGGAGCTTTGCAGGCAATGCGGACATGCATGGCGATGACGTCATGTTGTCCGCTCATTAGGTTGAAGAACCAGATTACAGATACCATAATTAGTAACTCCCAACCGCAACCAGGTCGACTCCATATGATGAGTGGATACCAGAGATAACGTTACCGTGTGGCAGGCAGTGCGTATCGCTCCCAGCAAGGTGCAGCAGCAGCTGTATGGGACACCTTGCTGGCGGTTCTCCACTGATATGAAGGTCGCATAGTGACTGATATATATATATATATAATCCAGATGAGATGACCTAAAAAGTGCTACAGAGAAATATCACTCATGTTTGGTATATCATGGAGCCTAGCGTCAGTGAATAAGCTTGGCTAAAGTAGTAAATTAAACTCTACATTTCTTATTAAGTAGTGCTGAAGTTGTCACAGCTGTTGCACGATACCACTTGGTGCCCTTGATTTCTGAAACCGACTGATTGGCAAAGATTTTTTTTTAATTTCCGTGGATCTCCAATTCAGATTCCAGCAAGAAACCACAGTCTGTATGTGAATATGCTAGTGGGTGGAAAAACCACAGCGGTGAAGGCTTTGTCCCTGACTGTTGTCGATAGTCATAGAAAATGGAGGTCAAACTGGAAACTGGCAATGGCTCAGTCCAGGAGAGAGAGAATGATCTTGGAGATGCACAATTTGGGTCCAGGGGAGACCAAGCATCTGCCTCCTAAATATAATCTGACACGGAAACCAAAATGTAACTAGTGCCATTACAGTGACCACCGTGACTCAATATTTCGCAGTAACATAACTTTCAAAGACGTCTTTTGTGATGGCATTCCTGACAAATTTGTTGAATTGAGGTACCCGGAAGGATATAAAACTGCTTGAACTTCATCCACAGAATCTGTACGCCTAAATAAGGAAGAATTCACGAAGTCGGTGTTCAATGATCTTATGAGACGAAACTGCAACGACGCAGTCTATGGTGAGATTAAGGGTGTGGTACTGGTGAAAAATTGAGAAAACTACATAGGTACCTTTGAGAGGCCTTTACACAAAAACAAAGTCAAGTTAATATCTAATTTTCAGTTTTTCTTGAAAGATATAATCTTGGCTTTAACTCAGACCAGTTTCAACACTTTTTTGTCATATTACATGCATATAATTTGCATAAATTAGACCGCCAATAAAAAACAAGGAAAAACAAAGAACACATTTCTACTTCTATCTTCTATGTCACCTATCATTCTTTTCACACAAAACTTGGTACATGTATTATACATGTGTTACTCTACTACCTGATGAGGATTTTGTGAAATTATGTCAAATGTTCACTAATTAGCTAATTATGCCAATTACCAGATAAAACTTGGTTGTCCTTCAATAAATCCACAATGGCTACTCCTATAAACAAAAGCCTTCATCATTTTAAAGGAAGTGATATTCTGAATATCCTGTCCAAATTTCAGCCCAAAAGAATGATGCATTTCCCAAGTTATAACAAATTTCATGCAAAATATTATATTGAATTGAATTGAAATTTGAATTTTTCAATAATTAGGGGTACTTCTATGACCTCTAATAGCATGATTCTTGTTTATAAGACGATAAAGAAACTGTTCAGCTTAAAAAAAAAAAAAAAAAAATCACCTGTTCACCAGTACTACACCCTTAAGGAGGCACAGCCAGAAACTGAATAGCTGGGTGCTCCAACCCAACATAAACATGGTCGATAAGTGCATCCTCAGAATCAACACCGAGCAGTGGTGGCCCGTATGACAAGTGCTCTCTGCCATGGCGACTCATCCCTCTCCTAGCTCCAGAAACCAATTGAAATATCGATCTAACCTCACACGGGTCTCGTCATCACCTGCATTGGGTCGAATGAGAACGTGCATGTTGGTATGAGGATTAGAAATCCTACAATGCCTCCACAGTGGATCTGGTTAAACAAGCATCAACGATGATCAGCCAACATCCTCGGCTAACAACTGGGGGGGTTTTGTCGCAAGTCAACCCAAAAAATCAAGAGTTTACCTCTGAGAAGGAAATCATTAAACATGTTTTGAAGAGAACCATCAAAAGCTTGTAGCAGATATCAATGACTCATTATAGCCTCATCTCATAATGTTAGGTCTGCAGCTTTAATAATACATCTGATCATATCTCGTGGGGTTATGTTCGAGGTAGAATTTTCATCTGGAGGAAACTAACTTGAATCGAGAGTGTACAGTTTGCCCAAGTTTTTAAAACGTTGCAGCAATGCCCAAATGAAGCCCTGGCAATCGCTGTGCAATTTTTGACATCTTACTTATATGCAAGTATAACATGAAGAAGGAATATCTTGCCAGTGCCTCAATGTATATTATGCCTCCTTTTCTCAATGTGTCTGTTCTTTGATTACATGAAAAGCAGTAGTTTGATCAAAAACGTAGACTTTTTCCGTCACAGGGGATGGGCAGGATTTTGTAATGCGACTGACATCTTCACCAGGCTGGAATGTAATCGTAGCCTCATCATTACCTTTATTAATGTATTTATAAAGGTGTTTGGTGGCCTTGATTTAAGCACTATTCCACATTGATGTGAGAACGATACTTTCGGAGCAGCCATGGATTGTGTGGTACAATGTTGCGATTGTCAACCTGAACATCCCTTCCCGATGAGGTGGCAGTCGCAAAATACCCATCATCAGCAAGGCTTCGTCACCTCAAGTTGGATAAGCATCTTCTGCAAGCCGAGGGTGTGCACAGAAATTCTTTGGAAAGCACTCTAAACACTGACCATCAATCGTGTATGGACAATTAGGATTTATCTCTCCACAATGTCCGTGAACCATAAATATTGTTACGTTTGTGGGGGTAGGTGAAGAAATACCTTAGGAAAGTTCAGAATGTGTAGGTTTTAGTATGGATTGTGTGACATGAAGAAGAAGAATCCATCTCGATGTACATACGCAGGGTAAATGTTCAGGTTAAGAGTGTTTGCTTGTCGCCATAAGGAGGGTGGTTTTGTGCTAATTAATTATAGGGCTTATGGTTAATAATCCCCAGTATGTATTGCCTCAGAAAGCCAGGCGATGGGCTCCATTAGCCCAACCACTCCGCCAGGGCCGACAGAAACAGCATTTGCTGATCGGCAAGGGAACCCCGCCCCCGAACATTCCCGAAAGACGGCTAGGCTCCACCTCGGAGGACCGGAATTGACAGGCCACGCCCCGAGCTTCATGACTCGTTACGAAGCCATGGAGTGATGACCAGAGCTTGGTGATTGGATAGAGTGTGACGTCAGTCGTCGAACATTTGAGAGCTAGGAGAGCGAGAAGAATTCGTCTCGCAATCTTGGGCACTTTTGTCCTGGTGTTTGTTGGAGGCAGTCACATTCACTCTTCTGGTCCTGGCGTTCGTTGGAGGCAGTCACATTCACTCTTCTGGTGCTGGCATTCGTTGAAGGCGGTCGCATGTTCTTCTGATCCTGGGATTCACAGAGGACGGCCGTGTTTGCCGCTCTCTCCTTTGTTCTGGCTTGGTCGCAGGAGGTGGCACATCTTTGGCTCGTGTGCGCTTGTGGGGAAGAGACTGAACAAGAGAGGTTCGGGGCAGTCGGAATCGCGAGAAGTACCTCACGTTGGGACGTCTAGGAACTCCGCGCCATTTTTGTGCGTTTCCCACGCGATGGTTTGTGGGCAACGAACATCAACAAGCCCTTGGTTGAACTGCAAAGCTGAGTGCTGTCCGATTACCAAATCGTTTTATTTTGTTTTATTTCTCCGTGTCTGTAATTGAGTCCAAATGGAGGGTCCCTCACCTTAGCCTATTACTATTAGTTTTTATCTCAACATTTTTATTGTGCTTGCGTTATTTTCATTAAATCATTATTTGTTGAATTTTACTTTTCGTTTTCTTGTCTTGTTTCATTTCTTTGTTTGTTTGTTTATTTGTCGGTTCAGATTAACCCAGTGTCTGCTGTCTGATCAGATAAGGCTAAGGGCCTTTCCCGCGCACGCCAAAGACAATCCCACCAAAGTTAGAAGTATGCCTGGTGTCAGGAGTGGGATTCGAACCCTCTGAAAATAAAAAAAACTGGTGTCTGTCGAGTGGGATTCCAATCCTGTGAGACACTCGGTGTCCGGGGTGCGAATCCCACTCTATTGACCAGTTTTTGGTTTTTTTTTAAAGGGTTCTAATCCCACTCCTGACACCAATTGTTGCGTCCCTGGGGTTAAAACCCCTGAGTGACGGATGACCGAAACAAGCTTTAACTCCGAGGCATACTTCGAACCTTGGCGGGATTGTCTTTGGCGCGCGGGGGAAAGGCCCGAAGCCTTATCTGATCGGACGGCCGACACTGGGTTAATCCGAACCCACAGACAAAAAAACAAGACAAGAAAAGTAAAATTCAACAAATAATGATTTAATGAAAATAATGCAAGCACAATAAAAATGTTGAGGTAAATAAAGTAATAGTAATAGGCTAAGGTGAGGGACCCTCCTCCATACTGACTCAATTACAGACACGGGGAGAAATAAAAAGATTTGGTAATCGGCCAGAACTCAGCTTTGCAGTTCAGCCGAGGGCTTGGATATGTTCGTCGCCCCCAAACCAACGCGTGGGAAGCGCACAAAAATGGCGTGGAGTCGCGCTCCTCGACGTCCCAATGTGAGGTACTTCCCACGATGCCGACTGCTCTGAACCTTTCTTGTGCAGTCAGTCTCTTCCCCACAAGCACCCGCAACCAAGCCAGAACAAAGGAGAGCGGCAAACACGGCTGTCCGCTATGAATCCCAGCATCAGACAAGGCTTCGGGCCTTTCCCGCGCACGCCAAGACAATCCCGCCAAGGTTCGAAGTACTCCTCGGAGATAAAGCTCGTTTCGGTCATTCGTCACCCAGGGGTCGTAACCCAGGGGATGCGACAATATCTTGACACTCATCCATTCCTGACGAGATGGCAGTTGGGTTAGGAAATTCTGTACTATCTGCTTGGCAATACCTTGCCAAGTGTACTGTTCACCATCAAGTATGAACAGAAAATGACAATGTGGTAATCACACATTCTGAAATTCGATTGTCTATGTAGGTGAGTTTTAAGGTCACCAACAAAGCTATTTTTTACGTCTGCCAATAGCTGCTGTTCTTTAGGTTTTAAGACCCTGGCTGCCATGTCACCACTATCAAAAGTGCTCCCTGTAGGTTAGAGCAGGAATTTGGAATTTCGCCAGGGTGCCGGCATTACATCGCCTACTCTTCACAAAGGACACCATGAGATTTTTAACATCGATTCATTATTTTCTGGCAGAAGAGCCACCCAGTTTAACGTGCATCTAAGGGATTGGATACACAATGATGCCTCACCCTGCCTGTGAAACACCAGGATGATAATTTATAGCTGCTTTGGGATTCAAACCCAGGATTGACAGCTCAGAGAGTACACGTAACACTAGATTATCCTGCCAGCCCAATTTTCCTGCAATTAAGGAGGTTAATTAAACTGCCATACATTCCCAAAGCATGAAGGTACCTTTACAGTAACAGGGCTCCCAATAAGCCGTGTTGTTCCAAAGATGAGCGTGACCTCGTAATCTGGAGCAGACAAGGGTATTGTTGCACCTTCCCTGAAGGCATGCAAATCTGGTGATAGGTTGGAAGGAATGGGATGGAGTATTAAATGTGTGAAGCAGCTGTTAATTTCATTAAATATAAGGCACCCTTTCAAAGTAAACATATGCATTTGCCAACTACAAGTTAATCATAAAATTGTACGGAAGTACAGTAATTGCATTCCACCAGCATATTTGGAGTGTCATAGCAAAGGTGTTGGATTCTTTTTGACTGTTGAAATATACTTACTACGTGTATATCAATGACAAAAAAAAATCTCAATTTAATCCATTTTAAATTCATGCTGTAACACAATAAAATGTGAAAAAAAAGTCAAGGTGTGAATACTTTTTGAAGGCACTGTGTATCTATATACAGGGTGATTCACATACGACGTACTATTTTGTTTTTGAATAACTCTGTGTTGCTTGAACCGATTTACTTGTAATTTGCAGTACTTGTAGACAAATGTTCCCCATTTATTACGTGAAAATTTCATTAAAAAATAATTGATACAAATTTAATTATGGGTCTCGATATGGCGGCCGTCATTTTCGATCACTCGGAAGTCTCTGCTTGTATTCGAGCATGGTTTTCTGCCGCATTTCATGAGTGATCTCCCAGAAGGCATTCCTGATGCGGTGCTTGAGTTCCAGCAAGTCTCTTGGTCGAGTCGTGTACACTTTGGACATTGCTTGGCAGCACCCAGCTTCGACCAAACTCCGTTCGAAGACGTCGTTTCACTTCGATAAGCTTTTTGTGGCCTCATACCAGGTTGCAGCTTTTGCACGCTCCTGACTGTTGTAACTTGCCATTCTTGCCGATTTTTTCTTTACATTATGCTGCTAAAATGTCTAAAGCTGACTCGAAGACCGGTTCCATAATTATCAACGTTTAAGAGCAATTTAATCGACATGTTAATCGACATGTCATGTCATGGCAAGAAGTCAGGCTGTTTCCCATCATCAAAAATGACGGCTGCCATATCGAGACCAATAACTAAACTTGTATCAATTGTTTTTAAATGAAATTTTCACAAAATAAATGGGGAACATTTGTCTATAAGTGCTGCAAATTACAAGTAAATCGGTTCACGCAACACAGTTATTCAAAAACAAAGTAGTACGTCGTATGTGAATCACCCTGTATATACAGACTTGGCATTTAATATGGAATTTTTTTTTTTTTTCTTGACTTGGGTTTACTTTCTTAACTCAGTATATCAATCTGGTGAGTTTGTTTTACACTTTGGTGATTTATTTGTTAAAAGAATCATGTCACTGATTGTCTGTCGCAGCAAGAAGTCAACAACAGGATTATATCACAGGTGGCGTGGCAAAATGTACGGACAGGTGCATTTGACGATTGGCTTCACAGTCGGGTATACAAGGGTTGTTGCGTACTGTATTAGTGGAAAACAACTGCTGCACGTCTCCAAAAGTTATTGCCGCTTCCTCTGGAGATGGTCCGTCAACTCGACAATGCTGTTTGTCATGGAGTGGTGGCTTTACGAAATTACGGCATGAAAGACCGTGCTATTGCTCGGCAGTATGGCATCACTCAAGGTCAGGTGTCAAAGATCCTGAAACGAAATGCTCAGAGGGGTGTCCCTACTCTAATACCGAGGCCAGGGCATCCCCGCAGAACCACAAGGAGGGATGATAGCCAGCTGCACCGGTTAGTCCGCAATGGCCGTACCAAGTCAGCTAATCGGCTGAGGGCTGAGTGGCAGCAACTGACAAATGTGCCTGTATCCAGAAGGCTAGTCAACCAACGACTGGTGCAAGCAGGCTATCGTGCCAGGCGTCCTCTGAGAAAGCCACGCCTGACCAGACAACACCGCCAGTGCCGATTGCAGTGGGCCAGAGAGCACTGTCAATGGCAGCCAGGACACTGGAATCACGTAATCTTCAGTGACGAGTCTAGATTTCTGGTCTGTCGTCATGATGGCCGCGTCCGAGTGCGCAGACAAGTGCATGAAGCCTACAACAAAGATTGTATAGTGCCAATAGTCCAAGCTGGAGGTGGTGGGGTGACCGTTTGGGCTG